>NW_004443944.1:3293858-3329664 GCF_000243295.1 Trichechus manatus latirostris
ACATAGATAATTCTTTTTTTCTTTTTTTGTACCTTAGACGAAGGTTTACAGAACAAATAGTTTCTCATTAAACAGTTAGTACACATACTGCCCCATGACAATGGTTAACAACCCCATGACATGTCAACACTGTCCCTTCTCAACCTTGGGTTCCCTATCACCAGCTTTCCTGTCCCTTCCTGCCTTCTAGTCCTCGTACCTGGACTGCTGTGCCTCATTAGTCCTGTTTCGTTTTATGGGGCTGTCCAATCTCTGGCTGAATGGTGAACCTCGGGAGTGACTTCACCATTGAGCTAAAAGGGTGTCTGGGGGCCATACTCTCAGGGTTTCTCCAGTCTGTCACGCCAGTAAATCTGGTCTTTTTTTGTGAGTTAAAATTTTGTTCTGCATCTTTCTCCAGCTCTGTCCAGGACCCTTTATTGTGAGCACAGTCAGAGTAGTCAGTGGTGGTAGCCCGGCACCATCTAGCTGTACTGGACTCAGTCTGGTGGAGGCCATGGTAGCTGTGGTCCGTTAGTCCTTTGGACTAATCTCTTCCTTGTGTCTTGTTCTCTTCATTCTCGTTTGCTCCTGAAGGGATGAGACCAGTGGAGTATCTTAGATGGCTGCTCACAAGCTTTTAAGACCCCAGGCACTACTCACCAAGGTAGAATGTAGAACATTGTCTTCATAAACTGTGTTATGCCAATTGAGCTAGATGTTCCCCGAGACCATGGTCCCCACAGCCCTCCACCCAGCAATTCAGTCTCTCAGGGAGTTTGGATGTGGGGCTTTTTTTGTTTGTTTTGTTTTGTTTTTGAGGTAGTGGAAATAGTTACCTGTGTGTCTCTGTGAATACACTAGAAACTATGGGATTGCCCACTCCATCTGGGTGATTATGGTGTGTGAATTATATCTCAATAAAGCTGTAAAAAAATAATATAGGAAGCTGGGTGGGTGTGGGGTATATGGAAACTCTTTGTACCATCTCTGTAGTCTTTCTGTAAGTCTAAAGCTATTCTTAAATTAAAAAGTTTATTTAAAAAAAGCCACGTCTGCCCGGTACCAGCTCCTGAGTTCTCTTTCTCCTTCAAGCAAACGGCTGTGCTTCGTGTCATTCACCAACGGAAACTGCCTCCTGCTTCTTTTTTCCCTGAAGAGAAGCTCTCTCCTCAGCATTAACCTTTCTGCATTCCAGTGGCAGAAAAGTCACCGCTTGTCACACTTCTCTAGGTCTCTGACATGGAGAACACGCCCGCGGGCAGTCTCCACGAGTCAGTAGTTAACTGAATACGTCTCTCCATTAATTATGCATCGACACGAGGTTAAAGGAGAGCAAACTGCAAAAATACATCATTTGAAAAAAAATATTTTATTGCACCTAATTTTCCACTTAGGTATGTGCATGGAATCACACAGTATTGCTAGTTGCAAATTGTTCCTCTTCTTAATAGTCCTGCAGTGCATCGATGGAACTGAACAAAGTACAATTCTATTGTATTTAAGTTAAAAAAAAATCAAAAGTCGGTGCTCATGTATATTTGTTCAGCTTGAAGTTTTAATTTAATTGACTGCTCCAAACAGAATAAATGATGCATGAATGTGTGTCTAGATTCAACGTTCAGATTCTTCAATAAGGAAGGCTGGGTGGAGAGGCAGCCCCAGATGAATCCTTCCAGAACAAAAGAATTACTGATTCTGTCTAATATCACTGTGGATGGTCCCCCACTTTATATTAAATTACTAAACCTTATCTAAGAGCAGAAAAATTAAGCCAGTCTAAGGAAATGGCATTACATGAAACATCCCTCCTACAATCCAGATACAAGGATCAGCAGTTTTGGATCCCAGGCCATTACACTCGCTTTCCTTGACAACCTAGAATCAATGAGTCAGCCACAGTGGGTCGAAGACTGTGGTGATGAAATGCCACCTTATGAAGTAACTGGCTTCACAGATCTGCCCAAATGAGTCATAAAACTATTCATCAATAGCCTCTGTTGTGCTGCCCTGAGTTGTTACATGGTTATCTCAAGGGATACTCTGATCAGAAGAGCTTACTGTACGATTCCATCGGCAGCCCATACATCATCTTTACCCTGGACTGGAAGGGGTAGCAGAAGCAACAAATACCACTGGCACCATTAAAACAGAGCTAACAAGCACTTACTTCTCTGCAAATAGGGATGGAAAACCTGAATCCACTTACAGTGCCTTCTTGTCAAGGAGATCGGTGTCATTGTTTTCGGTTTTGGAATTTGCATTTCTCTATCCCTCTATTTTTTTAAAAATAATTTATTTTATTTATTTTGTTGGTGAAAATATGCACAGCCAAACATACACCAATTCAACAATTTCTAAGTGCAATTCAGTAAGGTTGATTACTTTCTTCAAGTTGTGCAACCTTTCTCACCCTCCTTTTCCAAATTATTCCTCTCTAAGCCTTTATTTTTGGCCATTGAAATCCACTTGCATGCTGGGAAAAGCAGTCATATATGGGCTTTTTCTCTGCTTCCTTTATTTTTCTATAAGGTAATATTGCCCATGAAAGAAATCCCCTTGCACACATTTCTGAATGATAAAATCTTTCTTAAACCAGTTGCTGTCAAGTGAGTTCTGACTCATGGTGCTCCTCAAGAGTGTCAGAATAGAACTGTATTCCATAGAGTTTTTAATGGTGGATTTTTTGGAAGTAGATCACCAGGTATTTCTTCCTAGGCACCTCTGGGTGGATTCGAACCTCCAAACTCTTGGTTAACAGCCAAGTACATAGACCATTTTCACCAGCCAGGGATTCCTAAAATCTTACCTAAAGCATATTCTAAATGAAGGGGAGAATGACTGTAAGGGTAACTATTGGTGTTACACAAACTTCTGCTGGTTAATGACTAGTTCTCTGATTTGCAAAGGCAATTGCCCAAACTCAGCAAGAGATAGTCCATCAACCCACTTGCTACTAGAGACTCCAAAATAGTAGACAAGCAGATACTGTTTTTGAGAATGCAAAAGCGAGAGCTAGATGTCGATACATTTTGCTTCAGAGGAAGATTGCTTGAATTGGCATAACACTTTCAGTGTTTTAGCACAAGTGTACATTCCAGAATCTGCAACTGTTACTGCCAACTTAAGTTTAACTTTAGAGTTGAAACACAGTTGGGGAGTTCTTCATGTCACAGGAGAGGATCACTCATGGATGCATTTGTTCTTCACTCATTCATTCATTTAATCATCCCATGAAGTCAAAGAGAGTGGGTGCAGGCTGGAGGGTGACAGCTGGGACATTTTATGGGAAATTTAGTATTTGATTTGGGTCTTGAGGGATGTTTGGAAAGTCATCGACTGGTGATGGAGAAAAGGGAATAAAGGACGTTGAGCACAAAGATTTCAGGACAGACCATACAGGGTGTGCCCAAGACTGGAAAATGACTCCTTCTCCAGGGCCATAAGTGAGAGGTAAGGATGGTGGAAAGGTGAGGGAAGCTTTTTCCACTTTAGGAATCTGGACCTGGGGTGGACTGCAGAGGGGCCATTGCCTGGATTGGAGCAGCTGAGTGGCCAGGCCAGTCCTGTGCTTTAAGGGCCAGTAGAAAAATGAAGACCGAAGAACTGACACATTCGAATTGTGGTGTTGATGAAGAATGTTGACTATACCATGGACTGCCAGAAGAATGAACAAATCAGTCTTGGAAGAAATACAGCCAGAATGCTCCTTAGAAGTAAGGACGGTGAGACTTGGTCTCACTTACTTTGGAAGGATCAGTTATCAGGAAGGATCAGTTGTGGAGAAGAACATCATGCTTGGTAAAGTAGAGGGTCAGTGAAAAAGAGGAAGACCCTCAATGAGATGGAATGACACAGTGGCTACAATGGGCTCAAACACAGCAACGGTTGTGAGGATGGCGCAGGACCAGGCAACGTTTCTCTTTGTTGTACACGGGGTCGCTGTGAGTGAGAATCAACATGACAGGACATAACAACACAATAAGGGAAATGAAAAAACCTGAAGGAAAAACCAGGAAGGTGGTTTTAACCATAATCCAGCCAAATGGAATTAAACAGTATATCATTCACTCAGGCAAAGGAAAGAGAGACAAAGGAGAGAGGGGTCAGGAGATTCGGGGGCAGCCTGGGAGAGATGAGCCAGCAGTAACATCACCAGCCAAAATGGACAAAGGCAGGTGAATAGACAGTTTGGTGGAAATTTAATTATGTGATTGGTTTGCATATGCTGTGCTTAATGTGCAGTTAGGACGTCTGGCTGGGTCTTTCTGAAAACTCGGTGGACGTGCATTTCTGTAGGTAGTTCTGAGGTGGTATCCGGGTTTCATATGCACATGAAGTTCTTTTCAAAGAGGTGATAACTGAAGCTATGAAACAGGATGCCCCCACTCCAAAAAAAAATAGGAGGGGGAGGAGAGAGAGAGGAGAAGCCTAGTTTGTAAATTTGGAGAAAGACTTTATTGAGGGGTCAGGAATCAGAAGTAAAATAGACAATGGGGACAGAAGACGTGAATACCCAGGCAGACTAGGGTGCTATTAGAATTTCAAGGGAGTCAAGTGCTTTGAGGAGAGGATGAGCAAAGCGTCAAATACTGCAGGAAGGGTAAGGAAGAAAGGAAGGACCACAGGATTCAGCGATGGGGAAGAGGTTTCCAGTGATATCAAGAGAATGGTTTTTGGTGGCACCTGTTGTTGTAGCTGGGTGCCGTCCAGTTGATTTTTAACTTATAGCAACCCCATGTAGTGGAGTAGAACTGCCCCATAGGGTTTTCTTAGCTGTAATCTTTAAGGGCACCGATCACCAGGCTTTTCTCCTGCAGCGCCACTGGGTGAGTTCAAATCACCAACCTCTCAGTTAGCAGCCAAACACTTAACTGTTGCGGCACCAGGGATCCTAGATGGCACCTACTGGGTGGGTGCCAGGGAGTCATCAGAAGTAACCAGTGAATATATGGTAATGAAAAGTAAGGGGAGAGAGTGGAGAATAGATGTGGCAGTTAAGATTAAAAGTACTGAGAGATCTGGTGTGCTCCGTTATTTTCCTCGCTTCCTTTGATCATGTAACCAGTTTTGTCCAATGGACTGTGAGTGGAAGTGATGAGGTCATTTCCTGTCTAGGGCAGTTCAGACCAGGGGCACCTCCTTCCGTTCCTCCCCCTTATCTTGTCTTCTGTGGTGACCTCATTGCCCACTTGTTCCTTGTGGCTTAGCTGTAAAATGGAATAGGATTATTTGTCCAAAAATGGACTTCACATGTGTAAAGAATCAACCTTCATTTTGTTAAACCACTGAGATTTCTGGTGTGAATTATCCTAATACGGCTGGTGTATCTTTTAGGGATTTTTGTTACAAACATCAAAAATGACTTGGTCTAACTTGAACAAAATGAAACTTTTGGAAGACGTGGAAGGAAAAGCTGAAGAAGCAGGTGTCCCAGAACACTGTAAGCAGAGTAGTCCCAGGAATCTGAGTACCAGGAAGAAGTGGAGAGTCTGTGAGCGTGTGGTAATTAGAGTGAGTCCACCCAGTGTTTTTCCCAATGTCCAGCAAGAAGGTGTCTGATGGCCTCTTTGGGTCACATGACCCTCCAGCCAGGGCATGTAATTAACAATCACGACCAAGTTGTATATGAGAGGGTGATTTTTCTTAAAGAAAACAGAGTGCTTTTATCAGAAGCTGGGCATCCAACACTGCAAACAGCTGCTGCTGATGGTATGGAGATTCTCAATGAGAGCACGGTAGGGAGATGTTTGAGAATCTTTGCACATAGATACATAGATAAATAAAATCCCAAGAATAGCGTGCTTTAAAAGAGAGGGGAATGGAAGTGTTTCCCAACCAATAACTTTTTGTTTTTCATA
The DNA here is from genome assembly GCF_000243295.1 of Trichechus manatus latirostris. Classification (NCBI taxonomy): domain Eukaryota; kingdom Metazoa; phylum Chordata; class Mammalia; order Sirenia; family Trichechidae; genus Trichechus; species Trichechus manatus. The sequence goes on from NW_004443944.1 coordinate 3,299,699, forward strand.
AAGAGGAAGGCAAATTCTGCTGTTGAAAGAAATGAGCCACCAGGTGACCTTGGTGCTTGGGAAGAAAGGAAAAGGAGGCAGTTGACACTGGGAGGAAAGAGGGGACGTAGATGAAGGAGACCTGCAGCCTCCACACTCTGCTCCCTTTGCTTTCTTCACAGTTTGCCCTCAGAATCCCCTGGAGGGCTTGTTAACTTGCAGGTGACTGGTCCCACCTCCAGAGTTTCTGACTTGGAGCCCTCAGACGGATTCCCACAATTTGGCTTTCTAGTGTTTCCCAGATTGTTAGCTTTCTGTGGCTACAGTAACTGATGACCACCAACTTGGTGTCTTAAGACAACAGAAATCTCTTATCTTACAGTTCTGGAGGCCAGAAGTTCAAAGTCAGGGTGTGAGCTGAGCCTTGCTCCCTCTGAAGACTCTGGGGTAGGATCCTTCCTTGCCTTTGTCTTTGCTGGCTCCAGACGTTCGTTGGTTTGTGGGCACATCACTCCAATCTCTGCTTCCATTTCTGCATGATCATCTCTGAGTCCATGTCTTCTTTTCTGTCTTATATTGACACTTGTCCTTGGATTTAGGGCCACCCAGATCATCTAGAATGACCTCATCTCAAGATCCTTCACTTAATCACATCTGCAAAGATCCTTTTTCCAAATAAGGGCATATCTTCAGGTTCTTTAGGATATGGATATGTCCTTTGGGGGACCATAATTCAACCCACTACAAAGCCCAATATATATAGGCTGTCATAGTTAGGTGCTGGATATAAGATTTCAATGGGATTTCATTTTTTCTATAAATGTTTTAATTCCCCTTGATCACTTTCTCAGTTGGTTTGAAATCATAGAATTCAGTTACAAAGAAACGGGTGTCGCAGGAAAAGACAACTTTGGGTGCAGTCAGTGAGACAGAGGTATAATACGCTGACCACACTGTCTATTTTACTCTGGATTCTAGACTAACAGTTATGTGTTTGAGAAAAACATGTCAAAACCATATGCTCTGAGGGGTCTTGACCAAGTGACCATCTGTACCCCTCAAAATACACGTACTCAGAAAAAGTCTGTCTGGGTGCTGTTGCCAACGAGGTATTTTTGCAAGACAGACAAAGAAAATACACATAAGCATCTTGTGACAATGATTTAAGCATCCTGTGAAACTACCTGTACTAACTATACTGTTAATAATCACTAACCCATCAGAATGTGGTTATGACAATATTCATTGATTTTCCTGTAATTGCCCTCCCTATGGTTTGATTGGAGCCCTGGTGGCTCAGTGGTTAAGAGCTCAGCTACTAACCAGAAGGTTGACAGTTCGAATCCACCAGGAGCTCCTTGGAAACCCTATGGGACAGTTCTACTCTGTCCTATAGGGTCTCTCTGAGTCAGAATCAACTCGACAGCAATGGGTTCCTCTTTTTACCCCAATACTTGTATAAAGAACCCGTCCCGGACTACCTGGTTCCGTTTTCAATGGGCTACATAGTTTCCCAATTGCAGCTGTTTTAAACCCTCGATAAACCTGTTTCACCTTGAGACAGCATTCAAGCTTTTCTCTATAACATGGATAAGTGTTAAAACAGAAGAAGATCCTGCAAAAATTCACATATAAGTGAGGAATACTGGCCTAAAAGTTTTTCACTTATTCCAACTCACTTTGGAGTTGTCCTCAGAGCCATTTTATAAATTATTTCAGACCATCAGAGTTACTCCTTTAGAGCCATGCCTTTTATTTAATTTACTCAGTCTCTGGGCTTTTGTCTGCATACCCAACTTCACTATACCTCTCATGTATATCCTAGAATTGGACTTTAAATAAAGTTAATGCTGCGTTTGCAAAACCTCGCTATGGCAAGCCTCCCTCTAGCTTATGATCAAGGTGAAGAAATCGCTAAGAACTTTTAGAAATATCTGCAAGCCTGCCTACCCTGTCTTGAGACAAGAGCTGCTGAGACCATCTTTTCTTTTAGATCTTTTGGCTTGATTTTAACTGTGCTATCTAGGATATTTTAATAGGTTTTGTCAAGTGATTTGTTCTTTTCCTTTGTACAGTGTTTGAGAATCCTGCCTGCAGGTCTGCATCTGTCGTCTATTTACCATCCGCTCAGCTGGAATTGTGTCAACTCATTCTTGAGTTTCTAGAGGGATACCTGTATGCATTCAAGCTGCTGGTCGGTTGGAGCATTGGATGAACTTCTGCTGAAATATCTGTGAACATTCTTAGCTGACGGGAGCCGGGAACAGACTCGTTCTTGCTTAAAGGTGAAACCTGCCTCTCGGAAAGGGAGTGGGCACCAGCCTGGTCCCTAAGTGGAACCACTCAGCTTGGCAACAAGCTGAAGGCTAGTCATCTGTGACGAGGTAAAAACAACAACGCGAGATAAGAGGGTAGAAATAAGTCCCAGGAAAACCTAACTGTATTCCTACATAAAACATCATAACCTCTCCTTCTAAAAGACAGGTGTTCTCAGACTAGATAAACAATTCCTCTCCTACATCAAAAAAAATCAACTTCATGACACAAAAGATTGAAAGGAAAGGGTAGATATATTTATTGCTTTGGCCAGAGATACAGTATCTCACTTTTGAGCATAGATAGAGAATCGTAAATTAAACATCACCAAACTGAATTATACACACACGCACACACCTATACACATACGCAAGATTAAATCATAAGACAAGCAGGTTTCATGTATAATGTGTTCTTTTATTTTCAAGAAATCAATGTACGTAATTCACCATACTAACAGATTAAAGAATAGTATGTATAGATGCACACAACTTTTTAAATAAAATTCAATACCCAAATAGGATAAAAATTCTTAGCAAATAAGTACAAATGGGAATTTTCTTAGCCTGATTTTAAAAAGTATTTTCCAAAACCCCAGGTAAATATGACACTTAAGGGTGAAATGACTGAAGTCAACATGGAGGCCAATTGTCCTGGGTATTATTTATTACATAACAACAAAACCCACGGGGCCTTAGCTCGGCACAAGCAAACTGGCCGCTGAAGCACAGTAGGGGCCCAGAAAGAAATGCGTACGCCTGGGGCCCTGGTGTGTGCAGAGGTGCCCTCTAAGCACACAGGGAAGTGACCCGCCCGGCACGCCACCTGTGCATTTGCCTACATAGTTGAAATATGCACTGTTATATCCTTTTCCTTACACCCAAAATAAGTTCAAAGTGGACTACAAGCCAAAATACAGACAAGCAAAACAATAGAACTCTTCGAGTAAAATATAAGAGACTGTCTTTACGAATTTGGATAGAGACAAGTTTCTTCAATTAGACTCAAAAGGTACAAACCACCAATTTTCATGGAATCCAGACTTTGTGGGGCCATGGAGACTGGATAAACCCCTGAAACTGTTGTCCTAAGATAATCTTTAAACATTAAGCATTAAACCAAAAATATCCCCTGAAGTCTTCTTAAAACCAAACAATAGTTTAGTGTAACTAGTACAAAATGCCTGCCTTGAGCATTGTGCTCTTTTAAGAGCTATCTATATGGAATCAAAGCAACAACAGTAACTCAAAAGATTAAATAAAAACTTGCAGGGCAGTGAGTTTATGTTAATGGAGAGGGAGCTACTCAGAACAGGAAGGTGAGGTTGGTTGCACGACTTGGAGAATGAAATCAATGTCACTGAACTGTACTCGCAGAAATGGTTGAATTGGTGTATGTTCTGCTGTGTATAGTCTCAACAACAGAAACAAAACATAAATTATAAAAAATAAAACCAAAAAACCAAACCCACTGCCATCGAGTCGATTCCCACTTATAGCAACCCTATAGAACAGAGTAGAACTGCCCCATACGGTTTCCAAGGAGCGTCTGATAGATTTGAATTGATGACCTTCTGGTTAGCATCTGTAGCTCTTAACCACTACACCACCAGGGTTTCCATAAAAAATAAGGAATAGGCAAAAAAAGGTACAAACTACAAAGAGAATGATTGATAACTTTTCCCATTTAAATTTAAAACATCTGTGAAAGGCAAGATACCTTGAACGAAGGCAAAGACACCGCTCACTGGATTTATACACTGACCATGCACATAGCTGATGAAGAATGAGCACACAGCAAGGTCCTACTAAGTAACAAGAAAAAAAAAAAAACAAAAAACAAATGACAAGTAGAAAAATAAACAACAGCTGTGAACAGGCAAACCCCAGGCAAGGAAACCTATGTGTGTAGCAGGCGTAGAAGAAGACATTCAAACTCACTAGCAATTAAGAAAGTGTAAATTAAAGCCACAAAAAGGTGCCCTTTTCCATTCACCTACTAGAACAGCAAAAAACAATCAAATGTCTCACACGAAGCATGACTGAAGACATGGAGAAATAGAACTTCTGTTCACTGCCGGAAGGAATACCATTTAGCAATAGCTAGTCGAAATGCGCATTCATTTTGTTCCAGAGTTTTAACCCCTAGGCATATCTCTAAGGAGCCCTGGTGGTGCAGTGGTTAAACTCTCAGCTGCTAACTGAAAGGGTGGTGGTTCGAACCCACCAGCTGCTCCTCAGGAGAAAGACCTCGAGATCCACTCCTGTAAAGATTGTCGTTGTCGTTGTTACGTGCTGTTGAGTTGATTCCAACTCACAGCAATCCCTTGTGACAGAGTAGAACTGCACCATAGGGTTTTCCAGGCTGTAATCTTTATAGAAGAAGGCCTGATGGCACAGTGGCTAAGTGCTGGACCGCTAGTCGACAAGTTGGCAGTTCAAACCCACCAGCCACTCTGCAGAAAAAGGATGTGGAAGTCGGCTTCCATAAAGATCACAGCCTTGGAAACCCTATGGGGGCAGTTTACCCTGTCCTGTAGGGTTGCTATGAGTCGGAACTGACTCCATGGCACACAACAAGAAGAAGAAGAATGCTTATATCTAGAAGAGCTGTGCTTATTCTAAACCCAAGAAGACATACTTCAGCCTTGTTTGTAATGAGAAGAAATTGGAGACCATTCAACAGCTCGCGAGTATGGCGTTAAGTAAATGATTTATTCACACAGTAGAACGCAATAGTCGTTAATATGAATGGACCGGAGCTACATATACCAACACGGTTAATTCCCAAAACCAACGTGGAGTGGAGAAAAAAAAAGGAAGTTGCTCAATGATATTAGCAAGGGGATATCATTTGCGTAATATTTTAGAGTCATATAAAATGTGATGATATATATTGTTATGCAAACCTACATTTATGGAAAATATAGTTAAAAATCAGAATGGACGTGATACTCAATCTTGTGTTAGCTGTGACCTCTGGGGAGAGAGAGAAGGCAGGAGGGAGGGAGTTAGAGAAGGAGAATGAGTAAGGCTTCCAACTGGAAAACAAAATGGGATACAGCTGTGTGGTGTCTCACTCAGCACTTGGGGCTGCCGTCCTGTGATGTGTTGGAGATGGTGAAGTTGAGGCTGAATCACAAACTGCTGCCTGGAGCAGGCTTGAGAAGGTGGCTGTAGGAATGTGAATCTGGGATCAGAAGGACCCCAAGTTTCCCAGCTTAAGTTGTCGTATTCTTTAGGGCTCTTTGGTTGCTAAGGGAAGGCCACTTAGCCTGTGGGGCGGACACCCTCAGCTGGTAACCCAACAGCCCTTCCCAGCTCCTTCTCTCTACATATCTTCCAGTGTAGAGACCACCCCGCAAATCCCTGCCAAAAAAAAATGCTTTTCAAACCTTCCTCCCAGCTAGAGGGGGCTCAAGGACTCAGAATTGGCCAAGGAGGAAATTTGATAGGAACTTCCGGGAACAAAAGGAGGGAGACAGGGAGGCAGAGAGGAGATATTTCTCCAGCTCCCTGGCTGGGCTCTGAGTGTGAATTTGGAGCTTCAGCAGCCATCTTGTGACTTTGAAGGGAAGGCCGAGAGAATTACTGAGACTGAGCTAAGTTCCTCAACTAGCCCTGGTCTCCTCCTTCCATACATCTTAGTAAGTGGGATAATTACACCTCTGGATTGATTGCATCTCTTGTGAAGAAGCGTCTTAATTAATGCACTTTACGAGAAAGGGACCAAGATACCCACGGAATCCAAGGAACCTTGAGCCACTGCAGACCTCCTCTCAGAGGTGAGGGGCACAATGCCAACAACATGCCCACCTCCCAGCTCCCAGCCTCACTCTCCTGCCAAATTCTAGCAGCAAAGAACCTGCTCCAAGCTGGTCATCTTTCTGACACGGAGCTACAACATGGGACAAGAGTCTGGGTCACACAGTACAATCCTGACTGCTGGGGGCTTCGGATGGTGGGGGTCACTTTAAGAGGAGAAGAGACTTGAGATTTTTATTTTGAGTAAGTCTACAGTCCCTGTTATACTTCCCTCCTCCAAACCTCTCCAGAGACCACTTCTGTGATATTCAGCAGAATAAAATAAAAATATTAGCAGTATACTTATAAGGTTATGTTTTGCGCTGACACGGTAAGAGGCTACTCCTAAAATCCACTTTAAACAACAATATTTCGGCCTCGCTTTCATTGTTAAATATCTTTTTTCCCCTCCTTATCGCTCACCTCGACATTATTAAAACTGCACCAGGAATCTATTTTAAAAATCTAGCTGTGACATTTCCGCAGAAAAAAATGACCTTACCATCTTATAGGTGTTGCAATCATTTGGCAGGATACAATAAATTATTTTTTTCTTCTCCTGGTAAATCAACATTCCAGAAACTGCTTGTGTAAAACTCTTTATTCAATTGTCGTTTGTAAGTGGGCTAGCACTTTCAGATCGCACAAAGTGAAGAATGGCTAAATTGCAAACAATTTCCATGTCCATGCTTCTTGCAAACCGTCTTTCATCTTGATCGTGCTTCTCATTTTATCTCAAGGTGAGCAAAAGTCTTCAGCGGGTTCAGAGCCCAGCTTTAAGAGCTGAGGGATGCGAGCGATTCCACAGGCTAATGAATATAGTTCAAAAGTGGACTGCCTGTCACCGCAGGCATAAATCAAACTTTTTTCCTAAATTTTTTTTTACTTGTCCTTCCTCACATTGTCTCTCCAATAATAGAGATAGAGCTTGGTGAATGCTTCTGTCCATATTGGTGAGCCACAGCCAATTGCCTGGTGCCCATCTTTATGACCCATGTGGTGGGGTGACGATGGTGATGGTGGTGATGATGAAGACGTGGATGGTGACTGTGAGGACGATAAAGTCCCTGGGCAAAGCAAACAGTTTGCACTTGACTACTAACCTGAAGATTGGCAGTTCAAATCCACCCAACAGCATCACGGAAGAAAGACCTGGCAATCTGCTTCCGTAGATTGCAACCAATGTGACCAATTGCAACCAATGCAACCACGTAACACATGGGGTCACCATGAGTCAGAATCAACTCAAAAGCAATGGGCTTGGGTTCATGACGATGGTGCTATTGGTTTTGTTTATAACAGATGTAGCAATTGCATGCTTTGAGCTGAAATTTTTTCTAGGTACCATGCTGGTCACCTTGTTCACATTATTTTATTTAATCTTCCCAACGACCATATGAAATTTGTTATTATTATCACCTCCGTCATAAAGATAAGACAAGCAGGCGGATAGAAAGGACCCACGCCTGTGAATGTACTCCTTCACATTAGGGTGTGGACATCACAAACGCTGCCATCCGCCCAGTAATTTCAGCAAAATCATTCTTTTTTAGTCTTAAATATCCCGTTCTTCTGATGAGGAAGTGGGGGTACCTGGTTGGGGCTGGTTACATGGGAGAAATACAGAGGGGAAGAAGAAGAATCACACAGGGCTGAGGCAGGTATGTTTAAATGAGCAGTTTTGAAAGGAAGCAAAAGCATACATTAAATTTCTCATAAAAATGTACGGTTATAGAAGACATGCTAAACATTGCTGTTTCTCCTACATTCAATGTTAAATCACCTTTAAAACACCAAAAGCAAACCTGTTGCATCAAGTCGACTCTGACTCATAGCTTGTAGAACTGCCCCACAGGGTTTCCAAGGCTGTGATCTTTACAGAAGCAGACTGCCCTGTCTCTCTCCTGCAGAGTGGCTGGTGGGTTTGAATTGCCGACCTTTCAGCTAGCAGCCGAGCCCTTTTAGACATTTCACCCCATTTTTTCCTGAACCTGTTAGAGTGGATTTCTGTCTTCTCTGACACAATGATCTTCAAAGAAACTCTTTATTGCAGAAGGGCTGGTCAGCATGTGATCTTTCAGAAACAGATTCATTTAGCTATTTTTTTTTTAAATTCAGTGATCCACTAAACTTAAGTTGGGGGGGTGGTCTACTCCAAAACAGACACTAACTGGACCAGGGGAAGAAAAACAGATGAGATCAAGCCCCACCCTCGAGCCTACACTCAAACGTGGTTTGTGAGTTCACCAACAATGTGCGAAAGTCAGTCGTGAGGGAAACAGCCACCGACATCAACACCACAGACCCAGCAACAGAAAGACCACAAGTCTCAGTCATAATTTGATACAATACCCAGGAGAGCCCTGGGAGCAGGTATTTGTGAGCACACTGAAGCTTCGGAAGATGAAGGGATTTGCTTCTGACTTCCCACGGCCGCACAACCCACAGCAGACCCAGGATATGAGCCTTGGTGGGTAAGGATTGGCTGCTAACCCAAAGCAGGCCGTTCAACTCCACCAGCTGCTCCTTGGAAACCCTATGGGACAGTTCTACTCTGTCCTACAGGGTCGCTGTGAGTCAGAACGGCCTCGACAGCAGTGGGTTTTTAATAGTTTCTTACTTCTCACCACCCAGTTAACCTTTTACTGGGTAACGTTTTCCTACACGGATTCCAGACTTGTTTTTCAGCCTAGATGCATGTATGCACAAAGGTTCCCAGGATGTGGCCATACGTTCAGACAACAGGCTTGTTAGAAGTACTGTTGCCTGAGAAACATGGACCAATGCATCTTGATTCTACTTTCACATAAACATATTTTTAACTTCCGTTTCCCCTAGACCTGAACAGAAAAATAACATCTAACATGCCCTGTCCCTTTCCATAGGGTCAAAACAGTCGAATCTAGAAAACATTTTGGGGGTTTTCCATATTGTGAGCTGTCACTGGAGGATTCCTGGGTTGAAGAGCATGAAGCTCTAAATATTCTTAAAAACACATTGGCACACTCATACACGCTGGAAAAAACCAAAAAACCAAAAAACACCAAACCCATTGCCATCGAGCTGATTCCGACTCACAGCGACCCTGCATGTGCTGATGGGGATGTGAAACGGTCCAGCCACTCGGGAAAGGAGTTTGGCAATTTCTTACAAAAGTAAACACGCAACGAGCCTATGACTCAATAACCGCACTCTTAGGGGTTTACCCCAGAGAAATGAAAACTGATGTTCACACCAAAACCTGTATGTCAACGTTGACAGCAGCTTAAATGGTAATAGCCAAAGCTGGAAACAACTCACATGTCTTCAAGGGGTGGAAGTCTCAATAAAGCGTGGTATATCCATACCATAAAGGAGCCCTGGTGGCACACTGGTTAAGCACTCTGCGGCTAACTGAAAGGGCAACAATTTAAACCCACCAGTCGCTCTGTAGGAGAAAAGACCTGGTGATCTGTTCCTGTAAAGATTACAACCTAGGAAAACTATGCGGCAGTTCCACTCTGTCCTGTAGGTTGCTATGAGTTGGAATTGAGCGCATACTACAAGGGCAACAATATCCATGCCAGGGAATATTACTCACCAGTAAAAAAGAACAAGCTATTGATATAGGCATCAACTTGGATAAATCTTGTGGGCATTACGCTGGTGAAAAAAGCCAATCCCAAAAGATTACATACTATGTAATTCCATTTATATAATGCTTTTGAAATGACAGCATTTACAAATGGTTGTCAGGGATGAGGGAGAGAGGCTGCAGAGGAAGTTATAAAAAGGCAGCATGAGGTGTCCTTGTAGTGATGGAAACGTTCTCTACCTTGACTGCATCCGTATCAAAGTCCTGGTGGGATACTGTCTATAGTTTTACAATAAGTTACCATTGGGGATAACTGCATAAAGGGTACAGGGGATTTCTCTATATTATTTCTTACAACTGCATGTGAATCCACAATTTTCTCAAAATAAAAATTTTAATAGAAAAAATACACTGACAAATTGTTTTCTAAGGGGAGGTAGCAGGTTTATTTGCAAGACAACTTTGTTGTTGTCAGGTGCCAGCGAGTCGGTTCAGGCTCATAGCGACCCCGTGCACAACAGAACTAAACGCTGCCCGGTCCTGCGCCATCCTCACAGTCGTTGCTATGCTTGAGCCCATGGTTGCAGCCACTGTGTCAATCCATCTCCTTGAGGGTCTTCCTCTTTTTCGCTGACCCTCTACTTTACCAAGCATGATGTCCTTCTCCCGGGACTGGTCCCTTCTGATAACATGTCCAAAGTACATGAGACAAAGTTTCACCGTTCTTGCTTCTAAGAAGCATTCTGGCTATGCTTCTTCCAAGACTGATTTGTTCATTCTTCTGGCAGTCCATGGTATATTCAATATTCTTCAACAACACTATCATTCAAAGGTGTCGTTTCTTCTTCGGTCTTCCTTATTCATTGTCCAGACAACCAAGGAAAAGCTCAACTCCAGCCACATGGCTCAGTCTTAAAGGAATTCTACATCCATCCATCTATAGCAGGGACTTCTAAAATGCATACTTCAAAGTAATAACAAGTGTTAACTAGAGACTTAAAATTATTTTTTGATGGTCCCACTGCTTCTCAACTCTGCTCTGGGCCAACTACCTGCTAAAATTCATTCAAATTAGGTGTTAATGTGTGATCTGCAAGAATGTGTTACCTCTCTCAGGTCCCATTTGCATTTAATTGCAAGGTTTAAGTTAACCCAAAGGAGAGTTTTAATGAAACCTCAAGCAGGTAGATAGGCCTCCTTCTTTAACGCCTCTCGGTTCCTATAAGAATAACCGCCATGGCTGCTCACCCACCCTAATCTAAAGCTACCAGTTGCTGTGGAGTCAGTTCAGGCTCATGGTGGTCCCGTGAGTGTCAGAGTAGAAGTGCGCTCCATCGAGTTGTCAGTGGCTGATATTTTGGGTGGAAATTGCTAGGCCTTTCTTCCAAGGTGCCTCTGGGTAGATTCAAACTGTCAACCTTTTGGTTAGCAGCTGAGTGCATTAATGGTTTGCTCCACCCAGGGACTCCACACTTAAAGTTGGCCCCGTCTGAATCCAGTATTGGTTAGGACCACTCAAAGTCTGACCAGAGAGTCCCGCATCAGAAGGTCTTGCTGAGATGCAATGGAACCTACTTTTTCTGTGAGCTGGTGTAGGTTGGCAACATGGTTCTCTCCTGGTGCTGCTGATGTCTTCATTCCTGACCCATACGCTCCGTGTTCGATTGTGAGGATCAAGCTGGAAGTCGATGCTTTGATTGTCTTTGATATTTTCAAAGGCAGGAAAAGCTGTCATTTTTTCGAGTGACACTCGGCTCTGGGTAAAGAATGTCTCTGATTTCTAGAGCGTATATCAGAGGTAATTATGCTCTGATTGACCTGTTTGGCATTAAAATGTCTCCTAACTCTTGCTCCCAGATTGGGGAATGAAGATCTGATTTCTATTCTTCTACTCCAGTCTGCTTGGAGAGTTCACCAGAGTCCAAAACTTTTTTGGATGAAAAGCACCAGATGGTTGTTGTAATTATTTTTTTCCCACACAGCTTTTTTTCAAAATCAATATTTTAAGCCCAACGTAGAGAACACAGAGTCTTGCCTTTACTTCAACACAGGTATGATAAATAGCCAATTTGTCCTAGGTCCAAGCAGTTATAGATACAAAGAAATGGCATAGAACCTGCCCTCAGAGAGTCTATAGTCTGGTGTGTGTGTGGGAGTGATGTGTGTATGTGTGTGTGTGGCTGGGTGGGGGGTGGGATAGGAGATGAGGACACATAGAGATAAAAAATACACAATGCAACTCATGGAATATTCTAGTGGTCATACCCTCACATTCTTGACATCAAGAGGTACCGTCTTGAAAGATGATTCATCTATGAAAAACAATACTCCCCTCTTTTAAAAAGTTAATTTGTGTTTGATTTTTCCTCTTAAGGATAAATTTCTCCCATATATTTGTATGATTTTGTCCACGCCCTTAGTCCATTTTCCTATTAAGGTATTTCCCTTTTTGTAATTGTTGTGGTTTTTGTCTGTAATGTATGTATTTTTTATTTATTTAAAGTTATGCAGTAGCTCAAATGTACAAAAACATCAAGTTTTAACTAAGGTCAAAATTTAGATTTGGGAGGGCAATCAATCTTAATAAATACATTACTAAAGTCCCCACCCCTCACCTTACCCATGGTTTTCCCTTCCCTCTCCAAGGGTAGCCAGGATTCTGAAGTTTAGATGTCCTCTCCTCTTTCCAAATTTTTCTTTTCTTTTTTTTTCATGTATATGTAACCAGCAGGAGAAAGATGTGGCAGTCTGCTCCCCGGAAAGATTCACAGCCTTGGAAACCCTATGGGGCAGCGCTACTCTGTCCCGTAGGGTAGCTATGAGTTGGAATGGACTCGACGGCAATGGGTTACATGTAACCATGAAAGACAGCATTATTTTGTGTGTTTTACATTTAATTAAAATAAAATACGTCATATTGCACATACTCTTGCAAATATTGCATTTTCTTGCACTTCACCTTAGAGTTTTTACATTTTTGTACATATCCACTTTGATACATTTTAAGTGCTCTATAGCAACAGTTGGCAAACTTTATCTTAAAGAAGCAGATAGTACATATTTTAGGCTCAGTGGGTCATAGGGAGTTGGTTGATCCCTGCCCTATAATATTCCATTGTATACGAATTATGTTATATAATGGAATATTACAGAGCAGAGATCAGCAAACTCCCTATGACCCACTGTGTACCATGATTTGTATCCATTTCCTAACTGATGGGTTTTTTTACTTGCTTCTAATTTTTTGGTAGTATATAAATGCAAAGGCTGCCCTCCTGGTGCACTGGTTAAAGCGCTCGACTGCTAAGTGAAAGGTCAGCAGTTAGAATCCACCAGCTGCTCTGCGGGAGAAAGATGTAGCAGTCTGCTTCCATAAAGATTACAGCCTTGGAAACCCTATGGGGCAGCTCTAGTCTGTCCTATAGGGTTGCTATGAGTTGGATTCAACTCGACGGCACTGGGTTTGGGTTTTTTACATAAATGCAAAAATAAACATACTTGTACACTGTCTCCTTGTGAATCTGTGTCATTATTTCCAGTGTATATACCTAGAAATTGCTCATTGTTCTCCTGTGGAGCTGCTGGGTGGGTTTGCACCGCCAACCTTTCGGTTAGCAGCCGAGCGTTTAACCAATGTGCCAAAGGGCTCCTTAGCTAGTGCAATATGGGCAAGAAAAAGAAATCTTTGCTGTTAAATCCACTGAGATTTCAGAGTTAATTTGTAACCACAGCAATGCATACATTATACTAAAAAATCTAACTCCTTAATCATTCTTTCAGTGACCATCTGTAAATATAAAACTCTGTATTTCTTTTATTTCTGGAAAGTATTTTATTCACCCTCCTTCTTGAATACTAGTATACCTGGGTATAGAATTTGGATTGATGGGACTTTATCATGTAGCAGTCGAAAGGTTTCATTCTCTTTTCTTCTGACTTCTCTTGTTCTTGATGAACAATTCTCCTGGTAACTGATTTCTCTTTCCTTGTCAATAATCGCCTTTGTCCTGTGATTGCTTCTGAGATGCCCCCTTATCTTTCGTATGCTGCTCTTCCTTCACAATGAGATTAATTGGGGTTACATTATTTATGCTGCTCAGGGCTCATTAGGCTTCTGAAATGTGTAGATTCTTATCCTTCAGTTTTGGAAACTTCCAAAGCATTGTCTCTCTGATTATTGCATCCCTTCGTTTTCTTTATTGTGGTGCCTGAAAATCCTACTGGATGTGTCTTAGAACCTTCTCATTTGACCCTCCTGGTCTCATAACATCCGCTTCTGGTTCTTCATCTGTATAAACCCCTGTGAAGCCTCCTGGGAAGTTGTCTAACTTGAGTGGCTTATCCAGCAGGTGGAAAGTAAACACCATATAACAAGCTCGTGGAAGGTTTAAGAGGAGATGATCAGAGCTAGAGTTCTAAGGTCTACCTGTTCTTTGAGAGAAGAGTAGAAGTGTTGATTGATTTTAGACTTTGAAAGTCAAATACCTAATACTTAAATTTTAAAGTTACCAGTAAAGGAATAGAAATAGAAGGCAAAACTTCTAAATCTAATGAAAGGTTAAAAAAAAAAAGGAATGAGAGCTACTCAATCAATCCAATACACCACGGGAAGGAGAAAAATCATTAAAACATTAAGATTGCAAAAGCAAATTCCAATATTTAAAAAATTACAGTAAGTGAAAACGTGACACTATTCAGTTAGAAGTTAAAAAAAATCAGATTGGGTATTAAAAAATCCAACAGTATGCTTTTTACAAAAGATAAATCTGAAATGTAAGGTACTAAAAAGATAGAAAGCTGGACAATGAAAAAGGAAGACCGAAGAAGAATTGACACATTCAAACTGTGGTGTTGGCAAAGCCTGTTGACTATCCCATGGACTGTCAGAAGGAATAAATCTGTCTTGGAAGAAGTACAGCCAGCATGCTCCTTAGAAGCGAGGATGGCAAGACTTTGTCTCACGTACTTTGGACAAGTAATCAGGAGGGACCAGTCCCTGGAGAAGAACATCATGCTTGGTAAAGTAGAGGGTCAGCCAAAAAGAGGAAGACCCTCAATGAGATGGACGGACACAGTGGCTGCAACAATGGGCTCAAATACAGCAACAATTGTGAGGATGGCATAGTACCAGGCAACATTTCACTCTGTTGTACATGGGGTCACTATGAGTTGGGACCGACTCGATCACACCAAACAACAACAACAGCGAAATAGATAGAAAGTAAAAGGTTAAAAAAGATAGACTATACAAATACTCACTGAAAGAAAACTAATGTAGCTTTATGAATCAGACACAGTAGACTTTACGGTAGAAAGGGCTTATTAGGGATGAAGACAGTTATTATATATTAAGAAACAAAACAACTAACCAGGGAGATTGAGTCATTCTGAACTGTGTACACCAAACACTACAGCCTCAAAATCAATAAAACAAATATTGACAGGAAACAAAGAGAATGACAAATCTACAATGTTAATGAGAAAAGTAACTATGTTTTCCAACAAATGACAGTGCCCCTAAAACATAGGAAGGGTATGGAAATGTGTCAGTCATGATCTAGAGAACAACAAGTACGAATCCTTAAAGTCAACAGTGAAAGAATATAGACTCCTTTCAAGCACATGTGAAATATGTAGGAAGGGTAGTCCTGGACTTACGACGGGGTTCCGCTCCGAGTACTCTGTTGTAAGTCGGGTCTGACATAAGTCGAGTCCCTCATTTTTTCCTTTTTTTTTTTTTAGTTTTCGTTATTATTGCCTTTTATTTTCAGTATCTTTATAAATCTAATCTTCATTTGTCTTTGGGGGCTGGAAACGTTACATATAAACTTACAGATATATTTTAACATTATATGAAATACATCTTACTAATAATAAGATATAAACTAAACACATGGTTGTAAGTGCAGTTTGTCGTAATTTGAATACTTCCTAAGTCAGGAAGTACAGTATATTCTAAATTACCAAGCAAATCTTCACAAATACGGAACAATCAATGGTATAATGACCCAGAGAGGTTAAGTAAACTGTGTAAGTTTACATAGCCCGCAAGAAACAGAAGTCAATGAAGAGAGATAAGTAAAATATTCAGCACGGTGCTTGCTATGTAATTAATGTTGAACGATGATCCTTGTGTTATAAATATGGTTTGTAAATAGGCTCATCTTGCTGATATTTCTTGTTTCTCTGATGTTTTCAGCTGACTTTTTTGGCTTTTCAGAATTTGCAAATCAATCAATCAATTGTTGCATTGACTGGAATTTCCATAATAGTGTTCAATAGTAGGTGTAGGTCAGTTTTTATAATTAGACATCATTTAGTAAGCTGCTAACCAAAAGGTCAGGGGTTCGAACCCATCAGCTGGTCTGGGGGAAAAAGATGTGGCATTCTGCTCCAGTAAAACTTTTCAGCCTTGGAAACCATATGAGGCAAGTTCTACTCTGTCCTGTAGGGTTGCTATGAGTCAGAATCCACCTGAAAGCAACTTTTTTTTTTTTTTATTTTTTGGTTAGAGGTGTTCCCTTCAGATTTGAGCTATTCCCTCAAATAATGTTGATAGCTGAATTTCTTCAGATTTTTTTTTCTCTACCATCCTGCATTTTTTTTGTTGGAATTCTCCTTCCTGATCTCATGAATGATCCAGAAGGATGAAAGGAAGCTCAACAGGAAGACTGGGTGAAATTACTTCTCTGTTTTTGCTGAAGGTGCTCCTCTGCGGCCGGCTCTCCGTGCCCTGTTCTGGTGCGGAGGTCTCCACTCCTGGTCTGAGTGCACGCTCTCCCGTTCCCTTCTTGGAGCCACGGGCTCTGCAGCCAGGAGGAACCCAGCCAGCAGGAAACTGCCATGTCCTTCCTTTGCCTCCGCTTAAAGGCCCTTGACTCCCAACTTCCCAGGGCAGCTCATGCTAAACACCTGCAGCTGCCAAGAACTTCCGCGTGGAGTGATCTGTCTTCCTTAGTCAAAATAGTACATCCAGCACCCACCCCTCCAAATCGTTGGGGTGCACGGAATGTCATCAGAACTCCTCTTCACGTTTCCGTGGCCCTGCGTGGCTTTGTCCAACACCGCTCTGTCAGTGTGCCATATTGAGATGGCTTGTGTGTTGCTGTGATACTGGGAGCTATGCCATTGGTGTTTCAAATACCAGCCGGGTCACCCACAGTGGACAGATTTCAGCAAAGCTTCCAGACTAAGACAGACTTGGAAGAAAGGCCTGGTGATCTACTTCAAAGATCAACCAATGAAAACCTTATGGATCACAACAGAACCCTGTCTGACTTGCTTGCTTTGAACACGTCACCAGGAGGAACCAGTCACTGGAGGAGGACATCATGTCTGATGAAGCAGAGGGCCAGTGAGGGAGAGGGAGCCCCTTGGTGAGGTGGATTGGCACAGTAGTCTCAACGATGGACTCGAACATGCCGGTGATCATGAGGATGATGCAGGACCGGGTAACATTTTGTTCTGTTGTAGATAAGGTCACCCTGAGTCCGAGTTCACTGGACAGCAGCTAGCAGCAACAATGCTCTGCTTGTCTGATGACTGGGCTGTGACCTGGCCCTCAGCATCTTCCTCTGATTTGTCCCGCCTATACTGGTCGGGTGGAAATCCTCACCTGTGTGGACTCCCTCATGCTGGTGTACGCTCCCCCTGTGTTTAGATTCCTTTGCTCCTTTCGGTAGGAGTTTGGTTAGTGGGACAAGATACCTGTGACCCATTCTCCATTTCTTCAAGATGTGCCTCCTTTCACCTTACGATACACGTGAAGGCGGATTTTTAAGCCAGACAAGGAAGCAAATCCAAGACGATCCTCACATCCATCACTCTGGTATTTTTGGTTGGAATAATGTTAACATTATGCAGTTAAAGCATAATCGACAAAGGTCTCCCAATCCCGTGGAGATTGCTTCTGGCAGCAGCGAGATGCACTGGTTTTCCCTTTCTATAAACTGGATGCTCATTTGGAAGAAAAATCAAGAGCTTGCTCTGAAACTATGTATCATCAGGCAGACATTTGTCAGCATTTGGTTCTGAAATATATTTGTAAAAACTCTGTCCCCAGACACAAGCCCATATGGCAGAATGGTTACTTGCTTTTGGTATGCCAGGCCTGCAAAAGTTGTGTGTTTTCCCTCGAAATTTGGAGCGAGGACTGAGAGGTTGTGGGAAAGTTCTCGATGTTTTGTTAAGGAATAAAACAGGTTCACAGTAAAGAAAAGGATCGCGTGTAATTATGACTCGTATTCTGAGTAGGGACAAGGCAGTGGTTCTCATCTGTCAACAACCCCCACCCCCTGCCCGGGGACACTGAACAATGTTTGGAGACGTTTTTGATTGTCACAGCTGGGAGAAGGGGTTACCCGCATTTATTGATTAGAGACCAGAGCCAATGCTAAAAATCATGCAAAGCTCTGAAGAGTCCCCACAACAAAGAATGATCCAGCTCGAGGTGTTAAAAACGTCGAAGTTGAGAAATTCTGGAATAGGAATAGCAAGTTACATGAGATTTTTCAAAGATGCCCCTAAAATGCTATTCTTGAGAAACTACCTTCCCCCCACCCCAGGGAGAGGGGCACGCCTTTCCCTTCTCACATGTCCCGGCAGAACCGAGCCCCGGACGTAAGGCCTGTCTCCGATGCTCGGAGAGAGAATGACTGGTCGGGCATTTGGAAAGCAGACTCAGGTCTTAGGAGGGACACTGGGGTTAGGTACAAATAACTAGATCTGGCCAGCTCCGTTATCTGGCTGCGGGGAAAGTTGGTTCAGCCCTCTGAGCCTCAGCTTTCCCGTCCGAGAGAGTTAATGACACAGATCACACAGAATCATCTCGAGGAAAAATAAGATTGCATGCAGGAGAGCGTTGCATACGCTGGAAACGGCTTGCACATGGGAGGGATTATTTTTAGCCTGTAACATTTCACACACTTTCTATTTAGCCACAGGTGTTTGCAACTTCAAACCCGTTTGTTCAACTGTGGCTTTTTTTCCTGCTGGTATAGTGAAATAAAAGGGTTCTATATAAGTAACCTAGATTTCTCCCTTGGGTACTTTTATTCTACCTTTATTTACCCACATTTGTTTTTCGCTAGCCTTCCCCCACAATTCACCTGTTGCGACGCTGAAGCAATTGAAATCAGAGCAAAGAAGAATCACCCAGCCACCTGCAAGGCACTGCAATCACAGCCTCTGACAACTCCGTCATCAGCTCACACGCCAGAAACGCATATAGAGCCATCCACACAGCCGGCGAGGTTAACGAGGGGCGGTTATTACCTAAATCACGGAAAACTCAACAGCAGATTTTTTCTTCTTGGAGAGTAGAAGGCAGAATTAATCTTTTAGATGGTAAACATGGGGGGAAGCATGGAGATCAAGAAGTGATGAGAATGGGCCCTTAGCATTTTAAGGGGCAACGTCTCCCTGGAAGCCTGACCCAGAGATGGAAAACAACACCAGGATCACAGGCCAGTGTCTTTAAATATTAGGACTTCCTTTTTTTCCCTCCTTTTTTCTTATTGTGGTGAAAATGCACACACCAGAACACCGACCAACGCAACAACGTCCACGTTTGCAACTCAATGACACAGATGACAGTTTTTCCAATTGTGCCACCATCATTGCTATCTTTTTCCAAAATAGTCCACCACCATTGACATACACTCAATGCCCTCCAAACAAAAACTCCTCCTTCCTCCTCCCTCCTGCCCCTGCTAACCACTGATAATCTTTGGTTTCTATATACGTGCTTATTTCATGTAAGTGAGATCGTAACAGTATTTGTCCTTTTGCAACTGGCTTATTTCGCTCGGCATGATGTTTTCCAGGCTCACCCATGTCGTGGCGTGTATCCGGACTTCATCTCTCTTTACAGCCGCATAGTATTCCACTGTGTGGATGGACCACAATTTGCTCGTCCATTCATCTGTTGATGGACATTTCGGTTGTCTCCGCCTTTTGGCTACCATGAGAAGTGTTGCAGTGAACTTTGGTGCACATACAGGTTTAAATATTAGGGTTTCCTAGAGGGCGCTTCGGCTTTGCTTCACTCTCTCTGGGACAGCAAAGGGATATTTTTCTGATAGCAAAGTGGGGACCAGACCTTTGTTAAGCAGGCAATGGAGGGATGGGGGCTTTTAGAGTCACTCATATAATTCCCACAATGGTGCTGAGAAGTAGATGTCATTATCCTGTTTCACAGATGAGAACACTGAGGCTTTCCCATGCTACCTGCCCTGCTCAAAGTCCTGCATCATGAGTAACAGTAAGGAGACCAGAAACCACCTCCCTCTGACTATGAGCTCCCTGCCTGGTCCAGCGGCCTCACCATTGGGAACCAAGGGGTTTCATGCATAACACATATATTATAGGAATAACGTGACCCATTGCTTTTTCAGCTCAAAAATGGCTTTTTGTTTATTGCCATGTGTTATCGATTGAATTGTGCCCCTCAAAAATGTGCATCAATTTGTTTAGGCCATGATTCCCAGTTCTGTGTGGCTGTCCACCATTTGGGGATCTGATATGATTATCCTATGTGTTGTAGATCCTCCTCTCTGTCTGTGGGTAATGAGGCAAGATTAGATTATGCTAAAGAGAATTAGGGTGGGATGCAGCTCCCTTACTGAGGTCACAGCCCTGATCCAGTGTAAGGGGAGTTTCCCTGGGGTGTAAGAGATAAAAGGAGAGAGAAGCGAGCAGAGAGAGGTACCTCATTACCACCAAGCAAGAAAAGCCAAGAGTGGAGCTTCTCCTTTGGACCTGGGGTCCCTACTCTGAAAAGCTCCTGGACCAGGGGAAGGTTGATGACAAGGACCCTCCCCCAGAGCTGACAGAAAGAGAAGCCTTCCCTTGGATCTGACGCCCTGAATTCAGGCTTCTAGCCTCCTACATTGTGAGGGAATTCATTTCTGTTTGTTAAAGCCATCCACTTGAGGTATTTCTGTTACAGCAGCATTAGATGACTAAGACACCATGTTATTCCAATAAATTATCAGAAATGATAATACAACAGGCCTTGGCTTTAGTATGCTGAGACCTCTGTGAAGTCCCAAGTTCTCCAGAAACATCACTTTTTAGACAACTTCACTTTCTCTTCATTTTATCAGTACTTTCAGCATTTGACTATATCCTCGAAGATGGCTTTCACAAAGAAAGTTTTTAAAAAACTTCAGATTATCATAGTGGTGGCTAAAATTAACAGGTGCTTACCATGGGCCAAGTACCCTACAAACATCAGCTCCTTCCATGCTGAAGACAAACTCAGGAAGGTGATCTTCTTATTCTCTCCTCTCAGGGGCAGATTATCCAATAGGCAAGGTAAGCATGGTGCTTACCTTGCTCACCAGATCATCTATAGTGAACAATTTCACATTTTTCCACCACATCGAAGATTCTGGTATGGCTAGCATTTGTTTCTCTCCCAACCCTGTAACACCTTCTTATAGAATCAAAGCCTCTTTGTTGAATTTACAATCCTTGGTGACTCAGTGGTTAAGAGCTCGGCTGCTAACCAAAAGGCTGGCAGTTCTAATCCACCAGCTGCTCCTTGGAAACCCTATGGGGCAGTTCTACTCTGTTCTATAGGGTTGCTGTGAGTTGGAATGGACTCAGTGGCAACAGGTTTTTTTGACAAGGATGGATTACCTGGTAAACAAGGTAAGCAATGTTGTGGATTGAATTGTGTCCCCCCCCAAAAATGTGTGTCAACTTGGCTAGTCCATGATTCCCAGTATTGTGTGATTATCTGCCATTTTGTCATCTGATGTGATTTTCCTATCTGTTGTAAATCCTACCTCTATGATGTTAATGAGGTAAGATTAGCGGCAGTTATGTTAATGAGGCTGGATTCAATCTCCAAGATTAGGTTTCATTTTAAGTCAATCTCTTTTGAGATATAAAAGAGAGAAGCTAGCAGAGAGACATGAGGACCTCATACCACCAAGAACGTAGTGCCAGGAGCAGAGCGTGTCTTTGGACACAGAGTCGCTGCTCAGAGAAGCTCCTGGTCCAAGGGAAGATTGATGACAAGGACTTTCCTCCAGAACCAACAGAAAGAGAAAGCCTTCCCCTGAAACTCGCACCCTGAATTTGGACTTCTAGCTTATTACACTGTCAGCGAATAAACTTCTGTTTGTCAAAGCCACCCACTGTGGTATTTCTGTTACAGCAGCACCAGATGACTAAAAACAGCACAATCTTACTTGCACTTACTCACCAATCTGTAGTGAATGATTTCACATGGGTTTCACCACATCTTTGATAGACATTTTGGTTGTTTCCACTTTTGAGGTGTTGAAGCCCATGTGAAATTTGTCACCACAGATTAGTAAGTAAGCACAAGTAAGGCTGTGCTTATCTTGCTTACTGGGTAATCCACCCCTGCCTCCTCTTGATCAGAGCAAGAGATGAGGCCAAGAGCACTGAAGTCGATGGCCTTCCCTGACCCTGTGTCTCATTGACTCTCCCAGATGACCTCAGGCTTTGGAGAGTGATTCATGCAGAAGGTCAAACAGAGAACAACCAAGCTGTGTGGGAAGACGGTGCAAGTGGTGGGCTAGAAAGGAGCTCCCAGTCTCATCTCCCAGTGTTCTTGGTTCAATGTCATGCCTTGGCAAAACCATAAACTCTTACATTAAGAGTTCCTGGCACAGTGACTCATGATGGTCACTAACCCCTAAACCCCAACAAGCAGATGATATAAATCAGAACTTAGTTTCTTGAATCTCCTTCTTCTTGTTTAAAGATAGGGTCCCTTGGTGTCACAAATGGCTTATACTTGGCTGGTAACAAAAGATTGGTGATTTAAAACCCACCCAGCAGTGCCATGAAGAAAGGACTTGTGATCTGCTTCTGTAAAGATTACAGCCAAGAAAAGCTTACGGAGGGCAGTTCTACTCTGTTACACATGGGGTCACCATGAGTCAGAATCGACTTTATGACAATAGATTTAGTTTTTGTTTTGTTTCTCTAAAGAGAATCACTATATGCATCTTTAAATTAAATGGGAAAAGTGGAATTCAGGACTTGGGATTGGAAAATGGGTGTGACTCCCCCAGGAGTTCCTTCCATGCAGATGTCACTGGAGGCCATACAAGTCTCCAAGCTGAGGCCATGCCTGTCACATACGGGTACTGGCATTGAGGTTGTAACTCATCTGCTAGTTAATAGACATTTGGTGCTTCCTTCCTCATCCATTAAGATGCAGGGTACATCATATACCATGGAGTACCAGAGGAACAAACAAATTACTCTTAGAAGAAATAGAACCAGAATGCTCCTTAGAAGCAAGGATGGAAAGACGTCTTGCTTACTTTGGCTGTGTCATCAGGAAAGACCAATCACTAGAGAAGAACATCACGTTTGGTAAAGTAGAGGGTCAGTGAAAATGAGGGAAACCCTCCATGAGATGGATTGATCCAATAGCCAAAATAATGGACTCAAACACAGCAACGATCATGAACATGGCATAGGACTGGGCAAAGTTTCCTTCTGTTATACATCAGGTCGCCATGAGTCAGAGCCCACTTGATGGCAACTAACAACCACAGTAGTTTGGCCTCAACTGTCATTGTTCTCTTGAGGAACTCACGCTTTGGAGCGGCGGGGAGGGTAGGTAAAATCACTGGCAATATCTCAGTGCTGAATCTAAAGTCTACATCTAATTTGTGGGAATGAAGCATCATAAATCCCAGAGTGAAAAATTCACAATACTCCGCAAAGAAACATGAATGCATGTAGCCTCTCAGTCTTGAGTTGGTGTGTTTTTCTTCTCTTTATATGGCACTGTAGTATGACCAGAGTCTATTGTAAGAAAGGAGAAATAACAGAAGAGCTTGTAGATCCCCAATCAGCTTTCTGTGACCTTGGTATTGTTAATTGCCTACTGTATCTAGTTTTATTGCATTCTTTTCCAGGTATATTTAGATAAAACCCTATACATTAATTAATTAGAATGATTAAAGAAATTAGGCTGCTTTGGGCCACGCTGCTACTACATTCCAAGTGTGGAGAAGAGATGTTTCAGCTATTTCTATTGGAGGCCAGATAATATGCCTCAATTTTTGTAACTGTGGTCGAGTCTAAAAGGTTGAAGAATTGTACTTAAAGTGTGAAATAGAGGTTGTGTTGTTTAACACCATCCATGGGAAAGCTACACAAATGCATTAGGGCAGGCAGTTTGGGGCATGTTGGTACAATAATCTCACGGAAGTGGAGTAACATAGAGAGGAGAGAGACTGAACAGCTATCCGTGATGACCCTGGCTTGATGTGAAATAGATTGTATGGTTGAACTGTGTTAAATTCTGCTCATTTTGACGCATGGTGGGATTTAACACTGCCCAGGCATTCTGTCCTCTGTACATTAAGGCCCCACATGGTGGACATTGAACAGCCTCCACACCAGTAATTGCGGCCAACAAGGTGCATCCTTCCTTGTACGCTTGCTGTGTGCTTGGCCGTGGGTCAAGCACTGAGCACCAAATGGCATGTTTGACCTTCACGTACTATTGCTATCTTCAAATCACAGATAAGACAACTGAGGAGCGGAGATGTAAACTGCCCTTCCAATATTACAGAGTCTAGCAACCAGTTGAGATGCTGTCTTAGTTTGGGTTCTCTATAGAAACAAAACTGTGATATATACATATATATACAGAGAGAGAGGAGATTTACTTCAAGGGATTGGCTCATGCAATTGGTACCAACAAGTCCAAAATCCATAAGTCAGTTGGTGGGCCAGAGATTTTTGCAACCTTACATCCCAAGATGCATAGGTCAGGCAGAGTTGAGAGAGAGAGAGAGCTCTACCAGAACATTCATTTATATTTCGGAGTCAGACTATACCCCCAAAGAAACTCCATTTTCAACTGATTGACTGATCATATCAGATCACATTATGGAAGGCCATTACATTGCATTACATTACAGAAGGCCATTACATTGCATTACAGAATAGCAACCAGTTCAGTATCTGGCCAAACCACTGAGAATCATAGCCTAGACAAGTTGGTACATAAAATTAACTATCACCAATGCTGAATTTCAAATCCAGTGTGTCTGCCCTTAAACAAGATTGACCTTTAGCTAACTGTGTGGGCTCTACTGTGGACAGTCTGGAACAAAACCTGCTTTCTCCACTCGTGAGCTATGGGATGTTGGGCAAGTCATGTAACCTCTCTAAGCCTCCACTTTGTAGCCTGTAAGGAGAATAACACTGATCCCATGGGAGCTGTCAAGACCAGTGGAAATTTGTGGCTTTGCTAACTCTAAGCATTCATTCCTTTCCTCTTCCTACCGCTCACCTTCCTGTGTTTCTTGGAATTTAACTTTCTGGATCCTGAAGGAGATCAGGAAGAAAGAGGGAACTCTTGCCATGGGATTCCACTGGCTTAAAGGGGGCAGGATTCAGATGCTTCAAGATGCTTGACCCATGATTTTTCAGCTAGGTGAGTGGGGACCACTAAGGTTGGCCATAGGTTGACCATGGGCTGTAGGACACCTTTCTCTTGTTCTATTTTTCTATCCCTTGCTCATGTCACCCCTCAACAGTCTGAAAGCCAAGAAAAAGTAGCATGTCAGAAAGTCTTTGGAATTAAGATCCATGAGGAAGTGAGGTAGGACCCATGTTCTCAAAATGGTAGAACTCTAGTCTCTTTGCCAGGGTCTTTGGTGTCTTAAAGCTGGAAAAGGAACTGTTTGAGAACATGGGTCATTCAGTTTTCCAACCTGAGAAATGAGCAGTTTGGGTTGCAACAGGAGTGCCCAGTACCAAAGGATGCAGATTGAGCAATTACTGCTTCCCAGTCTCTGTCCTCAGCACTTCACAAGCATTTGATCATTAGTTCTCACAAGCATTAAGAGGTAGGAGTTCCCATTTTATAGAAAGTAGTAATTGCTCACTAAATATTTATCTTTTATATTTATATTAACAATTACATTTATGATCCCAATTGAGGTTTCAGACCTGCTTTATTGCTTAGAGAAAAATTCTTAATGATTTTTTATTCATATGGTGATAACTCAAGTACTTATAAACAAAATGTCACTAAGTTAAATGCTGCTTTTCAAGTTATATCTCCATTACGAGTTGGTGTAGCAAGTGATGCTTTTGTGATCTACAAAAGTAAATTTCTCATACCCCTGCATCAACCCTTGTAACAGGATTTCTCAACCTCACCACTGTTGACATTGTGGACAGATAATTCCTTGTCGTGCGGGGATCTGTCCTGAGAACTATAGGATATTTAATAGCATCCCTGGTCTCCACCGGTAGCACCCTGCCTCCCAGTCTTGACAATCAAAAGTGTGTCCAGAAGTCTTCTTTGAACAACAACAACAAAAAGTTTATCTTAATAAGTAAGGTATGTCTTCCTTGAGAATTGTGCCCTTTTAAAGAGTTATCTATGTGAGATCAAATTTACCAAGTCAACTTGAAAGGTTAGATGAGAAGCTTAGGGGGCAGTGAGTCTAATTCAATGGTGGTGGAACAGTTTGGAGAAGGATGGTGAGAATGTTTGCACAACTTGAAAACTGTAATCAGTGTCACTGAGCTGTAAATGTAGAAATTGTTGAAATGTTGTATAACTTGTGTATTTTTACACACACACACACACACACACACACACAGATGTTTCCAGGTATTTCCAAGTGTCTCCTGGGGCGGTAAATTCACTCCTGGTTGAAAACCTACTACCTTGTATCAATTATTACAAATTTAGAACAAGTCAAATCTAAGTGCTATGATAGATTTTTTATTTATTTTTTTAATTGAGAATTTTTATTCTAACAAAGAGATGTTACTGAAATGTCTAAAAATCATTTCTTAAAAAAATTTTGTTTCCCTTTCATTCAATGTGCTCCCATTGAATGTGATTTCTCTGATGTGTATGGAAATTTGGCAAGGATGGATGGGGGTAAGTAACTGAGGTCCCCAAAGCTTCTGTGAACTAGAGGGGATACCTCTGCTTCAGGGAAAAGGGGGCCAGCACTAAGCAAGTTTGTCTCATTTTGGGTAGACAGAGGTTGCCTCTGATTACATTTGAAGAAGAAAGAAAACAGATAATTTGATTATCTGCACTGACTGGGTGTAGCATAGAGAACCTCATTCTCTCAAATGGAAGAATTGTTGCAATAAGGGCTGAAGGAAGTGTAGTGTGATAGAAATGAGTGGTTCTTCCTGCCTAGATGGCTACTTCCATCTTTGTCTCGGTTTAATGTCCTCTTTGGGATGCATTTGCATTAATCTGCATGGACACAGCAGTTGCGCTCTGTGTCTCTGCCCTCCTAAAGCAGGTTTAGTGCAGTCGATGAGATAAAGATGCAGGTATTCCCTCCGTGGGCTAGTTTTGCCACTGAAACCTACCGTGCTCGGAAGGTCCTTACATAAGTTTGCGAGTGGGAACAACAAAGCCCTGTCCGTGTGGCTTCTCTATGGCACAAGGTTCAGAAGCTGGGTATTCAGTGCTCAGAAAGCTGGGTGAAGTGTGGACACCTCAGTTGCTTGATGGAATGTCCACACAAACATACCTGGCTTAGATCCTCCTCCTGACCTCAATTGTGGGACGCTTTCTCTGAGGACGCATCCAGAGCCTGTGAAAAACAGTGATAGTCTCTGGTCACTTCTAGGACACACACAGGGAGATACTCCGTGTTGGTGCGAATAAGTCAGCTCAACCTGCAACGGTGAGCCTGAGCTTTTCCCTATTTGTGAGAAAAATGTTGCAGAAAATGTAGATCTAACCCCCAACAGGGCCTGGCACACACCAATAGCCGTAAGTAATGCTTGTAGAATGAATGAATAAACGACTGAGTGGGTGACGTCCACAACTCAGCTGTGGCGTCCATTTCAATGAAATCCATCACACAAAAATAAAGGCTCCTTGCTCGTAAACACTCTCCTGTATGGTCTCTAGATTAAAAAAATGATATGCTCTGATTCGGTGCATTATTCAGACGAGTCTGGGCTTTGCATAAACCCGGGTTGATGATTTCTTTGAACAGCGAACTCTGCTCTACGCTGGTTTATCACCGTCGGCAAGAAAGTCTCTGAGGACAGGAAATGGACGAGGAGAAGCCAAATACTCCCTCAAAGCCCGCTGAAAATCCATTTGGTGAAACAAAATGTTAGTAAGTAGGGAAACTGGAACCCACTTTACAAAATGTCCTTGTGTGAGTGTTGCGAATCCCTGCACAAAGTGATGGACGCATTTCCCATGAAGGACACCACCTGGGCTCAGAAACATCAAGTGGATCAATAAAACAGTGGGGTTCACGCGTGAAAACCTGCTTCTTCAGGCTCCACCTTGGCCTGTTGCTCTGAGGCGATAGTTGCTATAGAAATGCCCAGGTGAGCTGTTCCTGTGAACACAAGGGATGATCTGCAGCACCATCTTTACTACAGTTTAGGGCTTCATTCAGAACCAGGTCTCCGTGAAAAGGAAATCAACCCTTGCCATAAAAGTTAATCCACGACTGGGTGGGGGGAGTCAGTGTATTTATAATTATCTGAGAATTAGGAATGAAAAATAGAGGTCTTCCTTATTTAGTGCTTTCCCCTTAAATAATGCAGCCACGGGAGAGAAGGCCTCGGGAATGTATAATTTAATACAACTGAGTAAGGGAATTAGAACGTTTCATCCGCTCTGCGGTTTAAGGGCACAGTTCCAAAGACAGCCGAGGACATTTTGTTACTTCTGAGGTTTCCTGGAGAGCTAAGTGGGAAAACAGAGCCTGTAGTAAATCTCTGGAACAAAGGACAAGGACGGGAAGTGTTTAATACATTCGAGTCAAAGAAATGTATCTGAACAGGATGCATGGAAACAACCCCGTGGACGCTCCGGGAAGAAATTCAATCCGGGTAGAGAAAGAATTAAAGAGCTTCATCTCTCCCTCACTGCTTTCCTGGGAGAGGCCAAATGGGGCAAGCCCCTTGTCTGACACTCTCCCAATCCTGTTTTCTATGCCAGTTTTTCTTTTTTTTTTTTTTTGCGGCGCTGGGGCGACTTGGAAGATTGTTGGCCACATCTAAATTAAGGAAAGGAAAAGGTTTTTAGTTGCACAGAAAAAAGACTTTTCAATTTAGGATTGTAGAGGGTTACCCCCACCCCCGCCCCCAGAAGCCCTGGTGATGCAAAAGTCAAGTGCTCGGCTAGTAACCACGAGGTTGGAGGTTTGAACCCGCCCAGCGGCTCCCAGGGAGAAAGACCTGACCATCTGCTCCTGTAAAGATTATTGTTGATGTTGTTAGGTGCTGTCAGGTCAATTCTAACTCATAGCAACCCCATGTGACACAGCAGAACTGCCCCACAGGGTTTTCTTTGCTGTAATCTTTACGGGAGCAGGTCGCCAGGTCTTTCTCCCAGAGAGCTGCTGGGTGGGATCAAACTGCCAACCTTTTGGCTAGCAGCCGAGTACTTAACCGTTGCTCCACCAGGGCCTTGAAAACTGTATAGGGCAGTTCTACTCTGCCATGTGGGGTCACCGTGAGTCAGAATCAACCCGATGACACCCAACAACACCTCCGCCTCCACCCCGTCCCGTTTGTTTCCTTTCCCTCCTTTCCTAGTTGCTGCCTAACAGAGGCAGGTGACACTAGAGGCATTCAGAGCCCCCCAGGAGTGCAGGCAGGGCCACATGGCCCTCTGCCAAGGGCCTTCCAGGCTTCAGTTATGGTGTCACTGGAGCTGCCATTCTCATGTGGACCCAGGCGTCCTCCTCCTGATGGTCAAGCTCATGGGCAGAAGTCAGACTCTTGGAGTTGGAGGACTGAGGCCTTGGGCCCCTAGAGGCTGCCCTCTCCACGGGCAGTTCTCAACCTGGCTGTTGGCTTCTCAAGGCCAGTGGGAGGGTGTCTCTGCTGCTGAGACGAAGCCTAGGCTCTCTTGAAAGGATCCACTTGTCCCTGATTAGGTCAGGCCCACCCGGGATAATTTCTCTTCTGATCAGTTCATAGTCAACTGGATAGGATCTTGACTGCATCTGCAAAGTCCCTTCACCTTTGCCAATACGGTAGAATAGTCATGGCAGGGCAACCCATCAGCAAGTCATAGGTGCTGCACGCGCTCACAAGGAGGGGATTCTACAAGGATGTGTATGGAGCCCTGGTGCCACAGAGCTTAAGCACTTGGATGCTAACTGAAAGGATGGTGGTTCATATACAGTCACTCATTCGTTCATTCTTCACCATGTCTGTGTCTCGGCCAGGTGTCATCTATACACAGTCACTCATTTGTTCATTCTTCACGATGTCTGCGTGTCGGCGAGGTGTCATCTATACAGTCACTCATTCATTCATTC
>NW_004443944.1:3330811-3361530 GCF_000243295.1 Trichechus manatus latirostris
GTCTGTGTGTTGGAGAGGTGTCATCTATAAGTCATTCATTCATTCATTCTTCACCATGTCTGTGTGTCAGCAAGGTATCATCTATACAGTCACTCATTCGTTCATTCTTCACCATGTCCATGTGTCAGCGAGGTGTCATTGATACAGTCACTCATTCATTCATTCCTCACCATGTCTGTGTGTTGGAGAGGTGTCATCTATACCGTCACTCATTTGTTCATTCCTCACAATGTCTATATGTTGACAAGGTGTCATCTCTACGTATGCCCTAAGGTCACAGAAGTTGAGGCTCCAACACCTGCCCCAAGGAGATTATAGTTCACCTGGGGACATTCCAATCCTGCCCTCCTCAGGTGTCCTTTGGTTTCAGTGGACACAACCCATCTTTAGCTGACTCAGAAAAAGGTCAGTTGATTGGGTCTCATGACTTGGAAACTGTAGAATGACCAGTCCTCAGGCATAGTTGGATCCTGGCTTTCTGTCTTAAAAATTAACAATAATGCTCTTTTCTATCCCTGTCTTTTCTCAGACTGGCAGGTTGAATCTCTTCAGTCACAGGACCCTCCTGAAAGCCAGCAGCATCAGTCACCTGTTAATTTTTCCCAGACCCTGAGGGAGGTGCTTGGTCATCTGACTCCCAGAGCAGAACTTGCAGTGTTCTCACATGCCACTTCTGGACGACATGACAGTGTTTGCCATCTTCCCAGAGTGGAATCTATGATTCTCCCTGACCTCCACACCACCTGACTTCAGTCGGCTTTGCTATTTTCAGCCCTCTGCTGTAAGAGTCTGATTTATATATGACCCAGGACATTTTTAGTGACAGAATGTCAATGTGTGCTATTAGCTCTGTGACTGGAAAGAGCATGCTGCAGTCATGGTTGGATCCAGGAGCTCTCATGATGTCATTGAGACTCTCTTTCTTTCTGTGTCTCGGCTCTTCATCCGTGTGTGTGTAACCCTCATTCTCTCCTTTTCCAAATGGGCTTCCTCCATACAGCCAGGAAGAATGGCTCTAAGGCAAAAGTTCAGAGCAGGATCTAGGTTGAGGCAGGTAGGGTGCTGAAGGCACAACATTTAAGGAGACACCTGCTCTCAGGGACAAAAAGGGTGAGCACTTCCTACATTTTCATCCCATATGTTTCCCCACACCCTCCCCCAGACCCAGACCAGCTCAGAATTCACACCCATCAGCTCAGTGGTCCCCACAGAGAGAGCTCTTCATTCTCACAGGTTCCCTGGATGGACTCCAGCTTGGTCCCATGGCCACACGTTGGGCCAATCCCTGTATTCTGAAGATGGGGCACCACCAAGGAGCAGGCACCCATCCCTGCGCCTGGGAAGCCAAATGCCCTGGTTCACGGTCCCTCAGTGGACCAGATGCCCATCCCTGTACCTGGGGAGACAGATGCGTTGGTTCACGGTCCCTCAGTGGACCCGACACCCACTCCTGTGCCCAGGGAGCCAGATGCCCTGGTTCACAGTCCCTCAAGGATCAAACGGAGCGGAGGGGAGTGGCACCCCAAGAACCAGGCAGGCAGAAGCAACCCATGCCCTGTGGTCCACCCAACCCAGGGCCTCTCAATTATACGCTCTCCTTTATGCCTTTGCGTGGCTGCATGCTTATTAGTCTGCCTCTTTTGTCAGAGTCCGCAGTCCGTGAGGGTGAGAACACAGGGCCTGGCACAGAGTGAGCGCTCAGGACACTTTTGGAGGGAGCTTGATTCTGCGTTGGGGTTGCTAAGAAATCACTTTCTTCCATCACCTGACAGGAGATCCTGATGGTTTCTAGTTATCCTTGGGTTAAGTCAACTCACATTAAAGATGAATCACAGGGAGGGAGGGGTTTGTGGATTCCAAAATGCCGTGTATCCCAGGGCATGGCTTTCTATGGGCCCTGTGAGTACCCACAACCAGAACTTCTGCCAGGTGTCAGAGACTCGGAGCTGCTTTCTGGGAAGCCCTGAGCCTCTAATTGCAGCATCCCTGCCTCAGAGCACTGAGCCCAACTGGGAGGTGCTGGATTCTGCACTCTGTTGTGAGAACAACAGCCGCACCTCTTGTGCTCTGGGGGGATCTGCTCTTTGAGCCAAAGGGGAACTCTGAGAATGCAGTGAGGGTCAGCCGTCGCATCCAGACCTGATATCTGGCCTTGGGTAAACAAGCAGAGACAACACATGAGGGAATGCCACTGGCTACCTTTGCTCCCAGAGCCTTGCTGGCGCAGTGGTTAAGTGCTCGGCTGCTAACCGAAAGATTGGCAGCTCGAACCCACCAGTCCATGGGAGAAAGATGCTTCCGTAAAGATTACATTGTCGGAAACCCTCCGGGGCAGTTCTGCTCTGTCCTATAGGGTCACCGTG
This sequence comes from Trichechus manatus latirostris, assembly GCF_000243295.1. NCBI lineage: Eukaryota > Metazoa > Chordata > Mammalia > Sirenia > Trichechidae > Trichechus > Trichechus manatus. The sequence continues at coordinate 3,333,175 of NW_004443944.1, forward strand.
AGTCAGAATCGACTCTACGGCAATGGCGTTCGTTTAACTAGACCCAGCTTTACTTTTGAGAAAAAGGAACCTGGGAGTTATTTCTCTCATCTTTGAGGCTGAGACACTGATGTGTCATCTTGGCTCTGATGTCCGTGCAGCAGGAATGTCTTATCTAATGCTGCTGTGACAGAAATTGCACAAGTGGGAGGCTTTAAAGAACAGAAATTTATTTTCTCACAGCTCAGGAGGCTAGAAGCCTGAATTCAGGGCGCCAGCTCTAGGGAAAGTCTCTCTCTATGTCGGCTTTTGGGGAAGATCCTAGTCTCAGCTTCGGTAACCCCAATGTTCCCCACTTCCTTGGTGATCTCCACGTGGCACCTGTCTTCACCCATGTCTGCTTGCTTGTCTCTGTGTCTGATCTGATCGTTTTATATCTCAAAAGTCATTGGGTTTAGACCCACCCTACGCTGACATGGCGTCATTAACATAACAAAGAAAATCCTGTTCCCAATGGGATTACACGCACAAGTGTAGTGGTTAGGATCCCACAACAGATTTTGGGGGGACACAGTTCAATCCATAGACAGGAGTGAACACACTGGGGAAAGTGGGAGCCCAAAGCATCTCCTCACTGTGGCCCTGGCTCACCTGGTGCTCACCTGGTACACCTGGTGTTCACCTGGCCCACCAGGTGCTCACATGACCCACCTGGTGCTCCGACCTGGCTCACCATGTGCTCGCCTGGCCCAGCTGGTGTTTGCCTGGCTCACCTGGTGTTCGCCTGGCCCACCTGGTGTTTGGCCCACCTGGTGTTGTCCTGGCCCAGCTGATGCTCCCCTGGCCCACCTGGTGCTCTCCTGGCCCACATAGTGCTCTGACCTGGCTCACCTGGTGTTTGCCTGGCTCACCTGGTGTTCGCCTGGCCCACCTGGTGTTGTCCTGGCCCACCTGGTGTTTGGCCCACCTGGTGTTGTCCTGGCCCAGCTGGTGCTCCCCTGGCCCACCAGGTGCTCGCCTGGCCCAGCTGGTGTTCGCCTGGCCCACCTGGTATTTGGCCCCCCTGGTGTTGTCCTGGCCCAGCTGGTGCTCCCCTGGCCCAGCTGGTGCTCCCCTGGCCCACCTGGTGCTCTCCTGGCCCACCTGGTCTTCACAGCATCTGCCTCTGCGAGGCCAGTCACGGTTGTCCTTTCCTCCAGTGTGACTCCATGTGGATGACATCGAGGCGGCCATTGGTGCTGTCCCTCTGTAAACCTGATGACCACCCGGGAAGCCTTCAGGTCCCAGTGAGACTTTTGCTCAGATTTTCCATGAAGCCCTCCTCAAACGCGCTGGCCGTGGGCTCACAGCAGACTTGCCTGTCTCTGGATGGCTTCTAGTTCATTCATTCAATTCATGGTCATTGAGTGACTGAGCTGTGCCAGGCTCTGGGCTAGACTCTGGGGACGGAGTGTGGACAGGTAGAACTGTCCCTGCCTCCTGGGGTTTAGAGACCAGCAGGGGGGACCGTGGAGGGTGACTGCTGGACAACAGTCCCATCTAAGGGGTGTACCTCCCAGCCTCAGCATTGGATTCCCCTTGCGAGTAGGTGCCCAATGACGCTGAAATTTCCTATTTGTCCAGATAAACCAGAAACACAGATTTTTCTATGAAATACCTTGTTTTTTAAAATGTTACAAAAAAAATTAAAAACACAGGCTGGTCTGGCCAGAAAAATCAAATCTGTGAGCTTAATCTGGCCCAAGGCTGCTCATGCGTGACCCCTGCTTTCACCCCCTTGCGTCCACCCAGCCAGGGGCCCAGGCCACTCCCAGCCAGAGGCCAAAGGTGGCTGGACTGGCTTCCGAGAGAGGAAAGCCTTGACTCAGACATGGACCAAAGGCCAGTGGGAGCAGCCTGTGTTTAGGTTGCTGCCCCGTTTCCCAGCTCGACTGAGAAGGGACGATGCAGATGCGAGTAGAAAAGAAATGTGCTCGGAGGACTGAAGGGAAATCAGCTCTGCCTGCTGAGCGGCCTTGGGTTTGTCTGAGTCTGGGCAGGGGCATTGGAGACTCACATTTTATCCAAGCTAGCTCTCCCATTCATAATGTTACATTTACCATTTCTTCATCTGCCCCAGCAGAGCTGGACGGAATCTAACTGCAGTTCTGTGAGTTCACTTTTCTTTCCAGAGCTGGGCGGACTCGAGCTCAGAGCTGCCTGCTGCCTGGACCCCCCAGCTCACCCTCCATCATTTTTTGTTTATTTTTACTTCTTCCATGATGGCTTTTTCTCTTAGTGGTCCCTTTTCTCTCGTCTGTGATGAAACAGCAAGCGGAGCTGTAGGTTGCCTCTAGTATTAGCTTGTTTTGTTTCCAGCCTTTCTATTATTTAACCTGTGCCCACAGGGAGGTAAGCCATGCCCTGTCGTGGAGACCCGTGGAAGAGGCAGGCCAACCTGCCCAACAGGCAGAGGGAGTGTGTGGAAACACATCCACCTGGAAACTGCAGGTCAGGATTTGCTTGGGCTGGAGGGTTGAATTTGCCAGCCCGCTAGGCCTGTCAGAAGTTGCTGCAGTGAGTGACCACTTGGGTCCTCACAAAGCAGAGACAGCCGAGGAGGAAAATGAAATCCTGGATCAATTTCTCTGTTTGGAGACATTAACTTATGTTCAGCTGAAAAAGGGAGAGAAAGAATCCCAACTGACCCAAGGTAATTATCACAACAGATTAGCCAAAGAAACAGTGCAGGGGTTAGTGATGTTCGTACCAAAACGCAGGCGCCTCTGTGACTCTGTTACCATTCTTTGGAAAGAGCCCTGAATGGCGCTCTTTGTACTTTTAGGGCCCATCTGTAAACTCGCTCATCCTTCCCTACAAAGTCAAAACGGTGCCGACCAACTCTAGGGAAGGGAAGGATCCTTGGGTAGGGGAGCTGCCTGAGGCCCAGGGAGCCTTGTTGGTATGGATGACTGTGTCTGGGTGCCGGGGCATCAAGAGGTGAGCTTCATGGGCAGGAGGGGCCTTGGCCATCAACATGTGTCTGCCCTGGCTGTTCTGGCAGTTGTCTCCCCACAAACTGGAATATTGGCTTCTGCGCTGAAGGAGTCATATCGTGAGTCTTCACAGTGCGTGCCCCATTGCTGTCTTCCGTGTTGTTGTTGTTAGGTGCCGTGAAGTCGAATTTTGACTCACAGAGACTCCATGTGGCAGAGTAGAACCACCCCATAGGATTTTCTTGGCTGTGATCTTTACAGGAACAGATTGTCAGGTCTTTTCTCTCGTGGAGCTGCTGGGCAGGTTCAAAATGCTGACCTTTCAGTTAGTAGCTGAGTGCTTAATGGTTGAGCCACCAGGGCTATTGTCCACTGTGTAGGTGCCCAAAAATGTTTTCAGGAATTGAAAAGAAAGGACCAGCCAGGAATAGGGTGGAGTGGAGAGTGGTGGTGGAGGATGGAAAGAAAAATTGGAAAGGAAGGAGTGGAATGAGATAGAAAGAGGTGGAGTGGATGGAAGAGATGTGCAGTTTGCTTGGCTTAGATGGAGTCCCAGGGGGTGCAAATGGTTAACACACTCAGCTACTAACCAAAAGGTTTGTAATTTGAGTCCAGCCAGAGACACCTTGGAAGAACGACCTGGTGATCTACTTCTGAAAAACCAGCCATTGAAAACCCTGTGGAGCACAGTTCTACCCTGACACATATGAGGTTGTCATGAGTTGGGGTCAACTCTACGGCAACTGGTTGGTTTGATTTAAAGACAGTGACTTGAGTTTACAGATTGGAGTAAGAGAGTTTTTCATTTATTGGACTCCATTCAAAGTTTAAGCAGAAACAGAATATTTGCAGAGTCTTGATTATCTCCTCCCAAACAAGTGAAAACAGCAAGTTTGAAGTGTAGAATCCTGGCAGACAGCATCTTAGCCAACTGGTCAAGGTTTGCATCCCCAGCAGCACATATTGACATCATGTATCGGATGCAGTAGCAAGGGTACATGGCTTCCGAGGTGTTCCTCCCAATAGTGTGTGACCGCAATCAAATCATGAGGAAACATCAGACAAACTCATACGGAAGGACTTTTTACAAAGTACTTGACCAACACCCTTCAGAAATGTCAAGGTCAGGAAAGACAAGGAAAGACTGAGGAGCTGACCCAGCTTGGAAGAGACGAAGAACCCCTGGCAACCACATGAAATGTGCCATCCTGTAATGGATCCTGGAACAGAAAAAAAGATGTTAGTGGAAAAGCTTGTGAAATCCAAGTAAGTTCTGTAGTCCAGTTAGAAGTTATTGTACCAAAACTAACTCTGAGTTTTGGTCAATGTTTTATGGCTATGTAAGATGTTAGCACCAGGAGCCTCGTAGTGCAACAGTTAAGCTCTCGGCTACTAACCAAAAGGTTAACAGTTCAAACCTACACAGTGGAGCTGCAGGATAAAACACCTGACAATCTGCTCCCATAAAGATTGCAGCCTAGAAAACCCTATGGTGCCGTTATGAGGTCATTATGAACTGAAATTTACTCAACGGAACCTAATAACAACAAGATGTCACCATGAGGGGAACTGAGTGAAGGGTATATGGGTCCCCTTTGTACTATCTCTGCAACTCTTTTGTAGGTCTAAAATTATCTCAAAATTGAAAAAAAAAAACTGTTGAGAAAAACGCTGCTCAGAGATGTCCCCTCCATCATATCCGAAAATGTGTAATAACTTATGCCAACAAAGACACCTGACCTTTCTCTTTCATTCTATATTCACGTTTTAATCATGCACATTGAAGTCACTGGTGTGCCCCAAGGACATATAACAACAGGCACAGCTGAAATCTCATGAATAAATTACCCAGTATATGCTGTAGGGGACTGTTTCGTTTTCCTGTGGCTCGAGGGACTTCTGCCTCTTGTCCACTGCAAATGCTAGGAGGTGTCCTTGATGAAAGTGAAGGTCTGGATGGCCGTGGACACCAAGACCACTACTGTGTCCCTGAAGGTGGATGGAGGGGGATGGACACTGGAATTCTGCAGATGACAGTTCTGGTCTGGTTGCCAAGAACAGAGATCTGTTCCAGTGAGCTCAGCAACAACCCCAAAGACATAAGAACTCTTGTCTGGCTATGTCTTCTCTGAGGCTGAGTCTTAAAAAAGTTGAGATGTGGCTCCATGCATGGACTAGAAGTTCGTGGCCATACCAGGGAGTTTGTCATGTTCAGGGTCATGTGCTATGTTTTATCATGCTGAGCTCCCTGACTGGGGCCAAATACCAATTCCTTGCTCTACAAAGAAAGAGAGTGTCTCAGTCAGCTATTGCCACAACGATGCTGTGTAACAAACTGCCTGTAGCTGAATGTGTGACAACATCAACCGTGTGCATCTCACTCATGCGTCTTCATGTTAATCACAGTTTATTTGGACTGGACTGGGTTTAGTTCAGGCTTTGGATTCAGGGCAAGTTTGCTCCAGGTGTGGATCATTCTTCTGGGACCACCAGGCAACAAGGACGGGGGACAGTTTAGATGAACTGTGGTATCTTGAAGCTGAAACTACCCACTTGGTTTTGCTCTCCGTCTTTTTTATTGTTACTGTATTTTGGTTTTCATTTAGGGAAATTCTTCCTACCCATCCCACATGGCCCTGGTGGACTTTGTCAGCCAGGATGCCTGGCCCTGCCCTGGCATGTGGGTGGTCTTCTGACCAGGCACATGCAGTCAGAGGACCCTGTCTCCTTCTCTGCTGGCCGTGGGGGCTGGTCCAGGGAAGGGCACTTTAACAAGGCAAACGGTGAGTGAAAACACTGGATCTCTTTGTGCTGGCTGCCAACCCAGGAAGCCACAAATCCCACATGGTGGTCCACTCCCCTGGCAATGGGACAGGAAGAAGACAACAAAGATGGAAGCTGAGGTGAACTATGGAGACAGAACTCACTTGTCCCTGAGCCCTGGGACCCACCTGGACCTGGAAACCCATCCCCTGAGGTTCAGAGTTCTGGGGATTGCAAAATCCCTTTTTGTAGGAACTAACTTTCCTTTTTTTCCCTACACATTTAACCAGAGTTTAACCAATGCATGACCATTATAGAAGGCAGTACCTCCTCATGCACCTCTTTCAAACATCTTTATGAAATAGAATTCACACGCCATAAAAGTCACCCTTTGAAAGTGTGCAGTTAAATGTTTTGTAAGGATATCCAGGGAGCTGTGCAGCCATCACCACCATCTAAGTGGAGAACCTTTCAGTAATGCACCGTTTAACCTCTCAGGCCTCAGGTAGGAAGCAGGGGACTTGAGATCACTTGTCAGCTTGTCATATTTCCTACATGGGTTCTTCCCTGGAAGGGCTGTGTAATGGACTGAATCATGTCCCCCAAAACTATGTGTTATAAACCCTAAACCCCTATACCTGTGGCTGTAATCCCTTTTGGGAACAGGGTTTTCTTTGTTATGTTAATGAGGACATATCAGTGTAGGGTTGTCTTAAACTAATCACTTTTGGGAAATAAAGGAGCAGATTGGGCAGAGAGCACAGAGGGGAAGATACATGCCACATGAAGATTGCCCAGGAACAGAAGCTGTAAAGAGAAAGCCTTCCCCTAGAGCCGGTGTCCTGAACTCAGACTTCTAACCCCTTAAGCCTTGGAGCCCTGGTCGCTCAGTGGTTAAGAACTACAGTTACCAACCAAAAGGTTGACAGTTCAAATCCACCAGCCACCCCTTGGAAATCCTATGGGGCAGTTCTACTCTGTCCTATAGGGTCGCTATGAGTTGGAATCAACTTGATGGCAACTGGTTTGGGTTTCTTTGTTGTTGTTGTTGTTGGCTTTTTAACCTCCTAAACTGTGAGAAAATAAATTTCTGTTCATTAAAGCCACCAACTTGTGATACTTCTGCTATAGCAGGACTAGAGAACTCAGACAGGCTGGTATTTCTTGCAGCCAAGATGCATCCTGGGCTTGACCTGCTATGTCTGGAATAGGTTCCCCCAACGATATCTTTCCCTGGGCAGGGTTATGTTGTCCAGAGGATTTTTGTTATAGACCAACCGAGACAAGGAAATAATCGTTGGAATCTCATTTTTGGATTAATATTTCTCCTTGGGAATCTGATCATGGGAGGTCCCCATTGTTTGGCTCTGTGGCCATTCTTCACGGTGTTGTTTGGGCTTATTGCATACATAACCTCTGGTGAGCTCAGGGCTGGATCACCCAATAAGCAAGGTGCGCACGGGCTTACTTGTGCTTACTTATGAATCTGTAGGGACAAATTTCACCTGTTTTTCTTCCATGTGATGAAATTCATGTGAAATTGTATACTACAGATTCATGAGTAAACACAATTCAACCCATGCATGTACCTTGCTTACCATAAACCGGACTGTGCTCACTGGTAATCTGCCCCTAGGTAAGCTATGCTGGGAACTTGACTGAACATAATTTGAAATGAAAAAAAAAAAAAAAAATAGGTAGATTTTTGGACTAGGGTGCAGAATGGCTTTAGAGTTTACTCAATTATTTAGGATTAAAGAAATAAATAAATTAGACTCTGTGCTCCATTTGCAAGGCCCTGCTATGGGCGATCACCTGACATTGACAGTGAACAAGAACAAGAACATTATGAAGAATGTTGGCTTGATATAATGGCTTAAATGGTTGGAGAGATACTAGTGGGGGCTCCTAGTGGGAACCGAAGCCTACTGTCTGTTTCTCAGGGGCTGTTATATGTACACCCCTTTGTTTATTCTGTCTCATTTTTCTTTGATAGGCTTTCTCTGCTCCCATGCACACAAACATGGCTGAGATACCTCAGTTACATAAATGGAAGACTCATGCCCATCTGGTAATGACTGTACGTCTCTAAGTCTTTATTATAGGTGTCCCGGTGGTGCAAACAGTTAAGCACTTAACTACCAGCCTAGAGACTGGTGGTTTGAACTCACCCAGAGGCACCTCTGAAGACAGGCCTGGTGATCTGCTTCTGAAAGGTCACCACTTTGAAAACCTTATGGAGCAAGTGTACTCTGCACACAGGTAGTCGCCGTGGGTTGGAATTGACTCAACGGCAACTAATAACAACAATGAATCTTCATTCCCAAAATGGGCTGGTTAGTATTGGGGAACAGTGCCCCACGCCACCCTGGGCAGCTGTGGCTAGGGTGGCTGGTGGACTTCTTCATCATCAGGATTGTGCCTGGGCTCATTCTCAGGGAAGTACACTGTGGACTGGACAAGCCAGGTGCTCTAAAATGGGTATCCCCTTGACCTTGAGCCAAGCAGACAGACCGCTGTAGTGAAGCTACAGCCCAGATCAAAGGCATGACAGAAAGGGGGGAAAAATAGAATCCTGCTAAGGTGGGCTTGATTTAAGTTAGAGAACTCCTAACTTTAGTCAGCTGCAGAACGTTCTTGTGATCAGCTTAATTTCTAGAAATTCCTCCCCACTCACTCCCTAAAATTTAAAATGAGAGTTAGCTCCTTGTCATGACATTCAGAAGATTCCTCAAAATGCAGAGTAGTATCACAGTGACATCTGAAGGTGCCCCTCCCATCCCTAAACTTTGGGTGTGGGAATCCTGAAGGCTGTGCTGTTCTTGACCAACCAGAAGTTCCTCTTCAAGACTTGCTGAATCTGGAGGCTCAGTGTCTGGGATCTAGTCATGTGCTGAACCAGCTCACCCAGCTGATGACAACAGCTGGTTAAATATGCAGGTATTTAGCAACCCTGCTGTTAAACTGCTGGAAGTTTAGATAGAGGGTCAGAGAACACCATCAACGACATGAGTTGATACAATTGCCACAGCGATGGGCTCAGACATATCAATGAGCAGGAAGGTGGTGCAGGACCCGGCCACATTTTATTCTGTTGTACATAAGGTCTCCACAAGTTGGAGACAACTCAATGGCACCCAACAACAACCAATAACAACAAAACCTTGAAATCATCCATGGTGGGAGTATTTACACCATAGGAATTGACAAACTGAGGCTTTTTTTTTTTTCCCACATACTTGCATTTATTTTTTAGATTCCTTATAAAGCCCAGAGGGCTGTGAAAAGCATTTTCGCCCTAGGGTCAGTGATAACATCTGTCAAATTAAGAAAATCTACATTTAAGAAAGCATAACATAGAGAGAGGGTAAAATGTTATTCTTCCTTCCACCCTGTGGGACAAGGTTTGTGATTATTATTTAAAGTTTCATATTGGTACCCATCTCACAATCATACATGACACAGTAGCTGTAACAATGGGCTCAAGCATAACAACAATTGTGAGCATGGTGCAGGACCGGGCAGCGTTTTGTTCTGTGGTGCACAGGGTCGCTATGAGCCGGAACTGACTCAGTGGCACCTGAGAACAACGACAACATGATGCAGTATTTAAAATAGCAGCAGGGTCACCCATGATGGAAAAGTTTCAGTTGAGCTAAGACAGACTAGGGAAAAAGGCCTGGCAATCTACTTCTTTTTTGTTATTATTATTATTTTTTATTGTGCATTAGGTAAAAGTTTACAGAGCAAATTAGTCTCCCATTCCAGTCTGTACATAAGGTGTCCCGTGAAGTTGGTTTCATTCCCTTCAATGTGCCAGTACTCTCCCCATTCCCATCCTAGTTTCTCTGTTTCCTTTCGTTCTGACTTTCTGTCCCTTGCTGCCTCCTCATCTTCGCTTTTGGGCAAATATCACCCTTTTGATCTCTTATAATGGATTGTTCTAAGAAGCACGTTCCTCTCGGGTGTTACTGTTTATTTTACGAGCCTGTCTATGGTTTGGCTCACCAGAGAGCCTGTTTACCCCCGGTTCAAATCCTAGCTCAGCCTTTAACTTGTTGTCTCACTTTGGATTCGTTACATAATGTCCCTGTGCCTCAGTTTCATCATCTGTGCAATGAAGACACTAACGGTATGTATCTCACGGGGTTGGGAGGTGTTACTGGAAGACGTAGATGAGGTAAGACATTGAAAGCTCTCCATTCACACTCCGTCAGTGCGCTGGTTCTTATATAACTGGATGCCAGCCAAGTCCAAGGGCTCCTGCATGAGCCGATCAGACAGGCAGTCCCATGAAGCGTTGTCTTCACGGTGCACAATTATAGCAATTCCAACACAACCACCTTATCACAAAAGGCCAGTGAGGTTGGCATTAGGGCCACAAGAAACAACAGCCTAATTTATAGAGAAAAGATTTCAGGCAAATAGATTTTCTGCCTTTATACTTCTGGAAAACTCCCCCTAAAGGGACAGAGGCATTTATCCCTGTAGTAACAAGGAATGGGCAGGGCAGAGCCTGAGGTCTGTTCCGTTAAAGAACCGTGGGGCGAGGACGGTCTGTCCAAGGAAGGCAAAGGCTCTCCTTTCCACTCAAACCAAAACCACACCTGTTGCCGTGGAGTCAATTCCGACTCATAGTGACCCTATAGGACAGAGTAGAACTGCCCCATATGGTTTCCAAAGAGTACCTGGTGGATTTGGTACACCACCAGGATTTCCAATTCACATGGATCTTAAAAAATGGCCTTTTCATGATGGTGGCTTGGGGCGTGCAGAAGTGCATGTTCTGTGGATGGAACTATTTCCATTGTCCTGGTAAGACAATTAGGGCTGTAGATTGGAGGAGGTCAAATAACCCCAGAACAGTCCAGGCAAGGGCTCTCCTGGAGAGCCTCCAGAGGACCTCAGCCCTGCCAGCACCTTGACTGTAGCTCAGGGAGCCCCATCTTAGGCTTGCGACCCTCAGTGCTGTGAGGATACAGTGATACTGTTTAAGATGCTCAGTTGGCGGTAGTCTGTTACACCAGCAGTAGAAAACAAGGTCCTCATCCCGGTCTTTAGGTAGGACTAGGTGTATCTGAGAGCAAGTGTTAACCTCTAGCACAATGGTCTTCAGCCAGAGGTTATTTTGCCCCCAAGGGGATATTTGGCAGTGTCTGGAGACAGCTTTAGTTGTCATGACTTGGGGGTGTTACTGGCATCTAGCAGGTAAAGACCGGGGTGTCGCTCAACGTCCTACCATGCCCAGGACATCTCCACTCAAGAGACTGATACCATCCCAAATGCCAATAGCTCTGAGGTTGAGACACTTTTCCTAGCAAACAGAACTCTTTGTTGTTGTTGGGTGCTGTCCACTCACAGTGACCCCATGTGACAGAGTAGAACTGCTCCATAGGGTTTTCTAGGCTGTAATCTTTACAGGAGCAGATCGCCAGGTCTTTCTCCCACGGAGCCGATGGATGGGTTCAAACCACCGATCTTTCCTTTAGCAGCCAAGCACTTCACCATTGCACCACCAGGACTCTGCTATAGGACTCATTAGCCAAACTAAACATGCCATGCCTTCAGAATGCTTTTTCAGGGTGAAAGTGAGCTGTGAGTCAATTTTTTTTTCTGGTGCCTGATAGACCTATAATTTGTCCTGACATCTGATGACAAGGGTTCAGCACCCTTAACTGTATATAAAAAAAAAAAAAAATACGAACTCCAGCCACCTAACATGTCAGAGAGCACCACCCAATACACTGCAGCACTCTTAATAAAAGGAGGGGATTCCAGGGGTCTTGCTTTCTGCTGGAGCCCTGGGGGTGCAGTGGTTAGGAGTTCGGCAGCTAACTGAAAGGTCTGCAGTTTAATCCACCAGCTGCTCCTTGGAAACCCTACGGGGCAGTTTACTCTGTCCTGTAGGGTTGCCATGAGTCATGATCCACTGGAAGAACAACAGGTTTGGTTTTTGGTTGCTTTCCATTGATGCCCTGAGATTCTGCTTTCTTCTTCTCCCTGACAAAGCGTTTTCCCACCTGTCCTCCAGTAAAGGAAACTGGTTGATTCCTGACACCGGTGGAGTGAGAAATAAAAATCTGACCCATGAGAGTTTTGATCCTTGGTATAACGAGAGGGGAGGCTTTCTCTGGCAGTGGAGGTGAACATTGGAGTGACGGACAGAGCTCTTTGCCATTGGCCCTTGGGCAGAAAACAATTCAGCACAGGAACGCATGTGGAGGCCCCTTGTAAATGGCTGGACTCCATTCATGTGTCTACTCTGAACTTGGCAGTTACAATCCACCCAGTGGCTCTGCAGGAGAAAGACCTGGCGATCTGCTCCTGTGAAAATTACAGCCAAGAAAACCCTAGGGGGCAGTTCTACTCTGTCACATGGTATCACTACGAGTTGAAATCAACTAGACTGCACCCAACAACACAAGAACAACTCTGAACTTGCCAGGGAGTGCCAAGGACAGGGGAGCCTGCATCTTTAAGGGGTAGACAGCACTGTCAGCTGATGGGCTGGATGTGTTTGCAGAACTATAGGAAATATCAGCTACCCTTCCATCTCCTCAGGGGCTCCCTGGACTATGTATTCTTTCGATTTGCCTCAAAATGAATGACCCTCAAAGATTACATAAGAAGACCACAAGGGGTCTCAGCTTGGGAAAGTCAGTGCTGGATCAGGAAAAAGGTAACTTCTCCATGGGTCTGAAATCTCATTTGGTGTTGTGGTTCTGAGAACACACACACACACACATAGCTCTCAAATCTTTGCCTATATAGAACATTAAAAAAAGAGAAAAAAGTTGCTGTTGGATTGACTCCAACTCATGGCAACCCCAAGTATTTCCAAGCAGAACTGCACTCCATAGAGTTTTCAGCGGCTGATTTTTCAGAAGTATGTTGCCAGGCCTTTTTTCCAAGGTGCCTCTGGGTAGCCTTGAACCTTCAACCTTTTGGTTAGCAGTTGAACGCGGTAACAGTTTGCACCACCCGGGGATTCTATATACAGCATAGCCACATAAATAAGCGGATGTTCATCATCTCAACATACCATTTCACGTGATATTTATTGAGCATCTACTAACTGAATACCACATTTTATCCTTCATTTATTCTATACAAGATTCCTGTAAGATAGGAATTATTATTTTCTAGTTGCAGATAAGGAGACAAAGAATTAGGGCACACTGTTCCTTACCTAGTCAGTGGAAAATCAGAGATGCAAGCATGGCTTCTACTCTTTTTATTAGACCATCTTTTGGAAAATGCAGAAATGTCAACAAATACTGGGAAATTTACATCTAGTATCCAAGCATTCTGGGTACAGCCAAGGATTTTTAGGCATCTTATCTTGATTCTTTTAAATCTTAACTTTGTTGTCTTAACTTGGCTATCTTCTAGGTATTTTAACTTGCTTCCCTTGCAGCTATGATTGCATAATCACCAGCACACACCCCAGTCACTCCAGAATGAATAGACTATCCGAGATGCTGGGTGATGGCCAAATATGGAATATTTTATCAGTGATTCATGAACTATGATCCATAGAACATGAATTTCTTTGGATGGTATTAGGTGACTTAAGGAGCCCTAGTGGCACAATGGTTAAGTGCTTGTCTACTAACTGAATGGTTGGTGGTTTGAACCCACTCAGCAGCTCCACAGGAGAAACAGCTGATGATGTGTCCTAGTTAACCCCATGGGGCAATTCTACTCTGTCACAGGGGGTCACTATGAGTCCGAATTGACTTCATGGTACCCAACAACAACAACAGGTGTCTTGTCTTGGAATTCTCTCCTACTAAACCAGTTATGGCCAAGTTGATTCCAATTCCTAGAGACCCCATGTGTGTCAGAGTAGAACTGTATTCCATAGGGTTTTCAAGGCTGTGAACTTTCAGAAGCAGAAAAACCAGGCCTTTCTTCCAAGGTGCCTCTGGGTGGGTTCGAACCACCAAACTTTCAGTTGGTAGCCCACCACTTAACCATTTGTACCACCCAGGGACTCCATTCTCTCTTACTGTGAAATAAATCTGAACATTCACTTTGAACCCCATTCCGCTTATACCACTAGGAGCTAGAGCTAGCTAGCTAGATGAATTTGTAGAGTGTCATGTGCATCTAGACACTACACGCTTGGGGAGAGAATTGTTTCTGTGTGTTTCCAGGATGCTGTGAATCCTGCAGCCCACAGTTGCCTAAACATCGTGGTATTTCATTTTCAGCGAACCTTCTGCGTGTGCAAAGAGCACTCAGGAAGAGCAGTGATGCTCTGAGGCTCTTTCACGTCCTCCAGCTGCAGGATATTTTTGGCTCTTATTGCAGGACTCCAGATGACCCTCCCCCCATCCGCAGAGCTCATTAGAAAGGAGAAGCCACCCCTAAACGAGCGAATGACAAATTTTCTTCACTTAAACAGGTGCCAAAGGAACAGGTCAATATGGGGTGCTCCAGTTTAGATTAATCGCAGTAAACACTTGTTCCTGCGCTGACCTGCCACTGATCAACAACAGCTAAACTAGACGTTATTTAATCAAGTAACTGAGTACCAGCCAGCATCTCTGCCCACAGAAACGTGACGATCCAGTTCTTCCACAAATATCTGAAGAGTCCAGCTGCCAACGGATATCGATCTGTTTCAGAGCTGCTTCCCAAAATCAATAGCAGCAGGCAGGCAAGACTTCGGGCTCAGGGAAGGAGGGAGCTGGTGGGCTGAACCTACCTTTAACAGGCTTCCAGGGATCTCCTCAGCATCCTGGCTGAAAGATGCACCCACCCGCCCACCTGTACCACGAGCCTTCCGGTGCTTGTTTGCTTGGAGAATTCAGAGATGCTCCTGGAAGATGTGCATCTTCGAACAAAAGAGACACCTTCACTGGTCTCTGAGCTTCATCTTCATCTTCCTTACCACCTAAGCGATTTTAAGTTGATGACGTTTAATGAGATTCACATCATTCAGATGGACCTCAAGCTGCGTCCCAGCAAGACAACACCAATTTAACCTTACTAAACATAACTCCCGAATTTTTTTAAATACTTCATGCCACATAAATTAGGCTGCCATTGAGATAATTGGATCCTTGTGGCTCTTAATTTTTCACAGATACTGTATTTTGAAAATAAATCATAAACTGTCATCTTTGGATGTTAAAGTTAATTTATATCAAATATGCTTTTCTCCCTCAAATCTACATCTTTAGCAGGTAACTGATGGATACAGAGCCTCCCTTCATTGCTATCTGAAGCCACACGTTAAATCTCAAATACCCACATCCATCCTAAGTAGCTGGAATCCTTTTGACTTTTTATCTACCATCTTTTCAGAAATGGACATGTCCAAATATTGAGTAAGTTTTTAATTGGTTGAAATTGTTGTTCCAGAAAGTGTGATTTCTTTTCCCCCTGGGCATTGCAGGAGTGCGTTTTGCATTAGCACAGTGAGTGCGTGGATGCTGAATACAGAGAACATCTCAATGACCATTCAATACAAATGAATAGCCTTCTCTGATACCGAAAGAACTCTATTACATGTTTCCATAAAGAATAAAAGTGTGCTTTTCTTTTTCAAAAAGATTTTTTTTTTTTTGCCTGCAGGTAGCATAAACATTAGCACACAGTGAATCACTGAAAAGCCCTCCTGTACAGAACTTGATTTTAAAATGCTAACGTGGAACCCTGCCCCTCGATGTTGCTCTGCTCCCTGAACAGTCAAATCGAAAGTATCAAAATTATTGGTGATTCTAAATGGCCAGCTAGCCAAGTATATATGATGAGAGCAAAATAAAACAATATATTGGATGTCAAGTAAAAACACATTATCCAAAATTCGTTTCCTCTGCTTCCCACAATTGTATCACCTGCATCTTTTCTCAGCAGGCAGGCGGTATGGAAGGAGAGGCCTTTGATAAATAAAGAGCATATGCAGTTTGCGATTACAGAACATTAAATAAAAGTACCGCTGGTTGGAAGGGGAAGGAGAGGGGGCATGGAGAGTGGGGAAAGAGAGAAGAAGAGCAAAGCTGAACTAGACCAACCCAAAACCAAACCAAAGCCATTGCCATCGAGTCGATTCCAACTCACACGACCCTATAGGACAGAGGAGAACTGCCTCCCACGGTTGTGAGGCTCGTAAATCTTTACAGAAGCAGACTGCCCCATGTTTCTCCCACGTAGCAGCTGGTGGTTTCGAACTGCTGAACTTTCAGTTAGCAGCTGAGCACTTAACTACTGTGCCACCAGGGCTCCTTAAACTAGACTAGATTCTCCCAAAGCTTCCAGATGTCTTCTCTGGAAATTTAACTTTCTCAGAGGGCTTATTGCTTACTTCGGACACATAAATCAGGAGGACCAATGCCTAGAAAAGTACTCCTTGCTGGTAAAGTAGAGGGCCAGCGAAAATAAGGGGAACCCTCAATGAGATGGACGGATTAATAGCCTCAACAATGGGCTCAAAATACCAATGATCACGAAGTTGGCGCAGGAACAGGCACAGTTTCCTTCTGTTATACGTAACACCGCCACAGTCAGAGTCGACTTGTTGGCATCTAACAACAGACGGCTCATTGTGAGACATTTTAGCGCATGGGGTGGAAGATAAGGAAACATTCTAAAGCAAGCCCCGAAATGACTGATTCCAGGAAATGCTTTAACTCTGTTTGCTGTCAAGTTAAACCATTGAACTAAGTGGGCTTCTGGTCTATTGGCTCACGAGGCATTGAATGTGAGTGTCTGACTTTGAAGTAGTAGGTATTTGATGGAGCGTGACATGGGGTGGACCAGGTGCCAACCAGGGCCCATTATGGCTTATTCACCTACCTGATAATAGAGCTCCTCACCTTTTTTAAAAAACAATATTTTATTGTGTGTTTCGTGAAGGTTTACACAGAAGTTTAGGTTCCCATTTAACAAGTTCTACCCACATTGTTTAGTAACAGTGGTTATATTCTTCACAATGCGTGAATATTCTCATTGTTTCCATTCTGGTTGTTCTGTTTCCATTAATCTAGTTTCCCTGCCCCCTTATAGTCTCGTCTGTGTTTTAAAGTCATTGTTGATTGTTTGGTCTCATATAGGCGATTTTTTAAAGGAGCACAATATTTGCAGATGATATTCATTATTTTTTGAGCCAATCTGTTATTTAGCTACAAGGTGACCTCAGGGGTTAGTTTTGGTTCAAGGTTTGAAGAGTATCTCAGGGCCATAGTCTCAGAAAATTCTCCAGTCTCAACCAGTCTATTAGGTCTGGGTTTTTTAATTGCATTATTATTATTATTTAGGGATTTGAGGTTCTAGTCCACATCTTTCTCTCATTCTATCAGGGTCCATCTACTGTGGCTCTGATTAGAATGGTCAGTAGTGGTAGCCAGGTACCATCTAGTTCTTCTGGTCTCAAGGTAGATAAAGCTGCAGTTCACGTAGAGTATTTTTCCTGTAGACTAGTTTCTTCTCTGAGTCTTTGGTTTCCTTCTTTCTCTTTTGCCCTGGATGAGTACAGACCAATAGTTGTGAGCTCCTCACATTTTAATGGACACACACATCACTTGGGGATCTTGATGAACTGCAGACGTGATGCAGCAGATCTGGGACAGCCTAAGACTCTGCATTCCAACAAGTCCCCAGGGGATGCTGAGGCTGCTGGCCCCAGGACCACACTGAGAGTAGGGGGGCACCCTAGGAGAAGATGCTTCCGAGTCTGTGAAAGCGTGTGGAAGAGACACATTTTCTGTTGGGGTGCACGCTTTCATCTGTGTGTTTGTGAGGTCAGTGGTGAAAAACTGGTGCCACTAATGAAGAGGTAACCTTGCAAAAGACATTTTTAAAAGTATAAGTTAGAGCCCACCCAGTGGCTCCATGGAAGAAAGACCTGGTGACCTGCTTCCATAAAGATTACAGCCAAGAAAACCCTATGGAGCAGCTCTACTCTGTCACGTGGGGTCACCACGAGTCGGAATCCACTCAACAGCACATAGCAACAGCAGAGGGAAATCCATGTCATCATCTCCATTTGATTTCTTGAGTGTGAAAGAAGACACTTGATTTACAGCCAGTGTCCCAAGAATGGGCTTCATTCAGAGACACTTATTAAACACCTACTATGGGAACCCTGGCGGCGCAGTGGTTAAGAGCTCAGCTGCTAACCAAAAGGTTGGCAGTTCAAATCCACCAGCCACTCTGAGGGAGAAAGATGTGGCAGTCTACTCCCATAGAGATCATAGCCTTGGAAACCCTATTGAGCAGTTCTGCTCTGTCCTGTAGGTTTGCTATGGGTTGGAGTCCACTCAATGGCAACGGGTTGGTTTTTGTTATTGTTGTTGAAACCCTGGTGGTGTAGTGTTTAAGTGCTATGGTTGCTAACCATGAAGATCAGCAGTTCGAATCCATCAGCCATTTCTTGGAAACCCTCTGGGGCAGCTCCACTCTGCCCTGTAGGGTAGCTGTGAGTTGGGATCAATGTGGCGGCAGTGGGTTTTGGTTTGGTTGTTTGGGGTCATGTCTTGGCAGTCAAAGCACCCAGAGTCACCGCCTGGGGTCTTCTCAACATGGCTGTCTCTGTCTTCTTGCCCCTCACTCACTTCCATCAAGTTGTGCAGCCTTTTTTCTCTCCCGTTCCGTTGAGACTAACATAGAAACACAAGCCCACGCTTTACATATGGCACCAAGGAAGGAGAGCAATGACTAATTCAGTCCTCTTGGGGAATGGCGTGAGATCCAACCAGTTCCTCTCTTCAGCTCACTGATAGGTGTTCTTTGTAGGGCGGGGTGGCATGGACTGACCAGATTCTGTGCCATTCCCCACCACCCACCACCCTTTGTTGTCAAGTTGATTCCAACTCATAGCGACCCTATAGGACAGAGTAGCACTGAGCCCATGGCATTGCCAAGGAGCGGCTGGTGGATTTGAACTGCCGACCTCTTGGTTAACAGCCGTACTCCTAACCGCCATTCCCCCCAGGGTTTTATTGGCCTCCATTGTCCTTTCTGGGTTAGCCATCCTGGCCGCCTCTCTCAGCCCTCATGGGGCCACTGAAGAGGGTTAGCCTGGGTACCTGGACAGGAGTCTCCACTGCAGATTAAGAAGAGGCTGAGTCCATCGCTCCGAAGGGGCTGCCTGCTGGTGTGCCGAGAGCTGAATCCGGACCCAGAATTCAAATCATTATTCATCTGCCTTTTTTTTTTTTTAATTTTATTTTGAAGATATCCCGTCTCCAAGTTCTCACCACGTCAGATGACCTGCATGGAGACCTTTACTTAAAAGGGGACCTTATTTTCAGAGATGAGGACTCGCCAGCACTCTTGCGCCACATGGACCAAATCTGCTTTTCAGATGCCCTTGTCTTGTCGATGGTCTGGTTGTGTGTTTCCTGTTGCCTGGGTCACTGGGTGGTGTGAGTTCAGCCTGAAAATGTTCCTTTGAGTCTCTGTGATGTTTTCAAAGGCAGGAACGGCTACAGTACTTTTTGTTGACCTGCTGCCCAGTGGCGAGTTATGCTGTGATGGCTGGTGGGGGGAAGATGAGAGGCAGAGAGGTCCCCTGACCCCCGCCACTCTCCCCAAGGCCACGAGAGACCCACAGCCTCCCCGAGGCATGGCTCCAGTCTGGGCCTCACTTAGGACGTGGACTTAACAACACGTTGGCCGAGTTGCTGATGCTTATCAAGGGGAAGGACTCACGCTGACCCCTCGGAGGCGAGTGCCACATGACAAGTACTTCGTTAGTTGGCTCGGTGACCTTATCCCAACAAGAAACTTCCACCGGCCGCACCTGGGCATCATGAATGCCTTTGATGCCAGCACAGCACACGCTCTGGACTCGAAAGTGTGGCGAGATAACCCAGTGTTCAAGTTGACGAGGAAGACGAGAGAGGTCAGAAGGGGGCCTGGGAGGTGAGTCGTGCTCTGCCTGGTGGCAGGCAAGGGGCAGCTGTTTTGCCGTCAGCTCCGAGCAGAGATGAGGAGAGCGGAGAGAGTGAGAGGCCACTGAGCTGCCCTGGAGCCAGCAGGGTGCCTTCCGAGAGCCCGAGCTCCTGTTTCTGCTGGATTCAGGGGCTGTTGGTGCTGAGTTGCTCCAGGGGCTGCCTCCGTCGGGGTCTGGCGGGCACAGAGTCCCAGATCAGCAGAGAGAAAGAAAAGCTATTGCACAAACCTACCACCAGCCCAGGTGTTCCCCTCCGATGTCCTGGCGGATGGCTGGGTTCCAGGGGAATGTGGACGGCTGGGAGCACACAGCAAGCACACGCAGCCCCTTGGCTGGGATTTTCTTACTGTTCCTGGTGGCTGTGGCCTTCTGTATTGAAAACAGCCGTGAGGTGGGAAGGTTGCCCAGTGGAGCAGTAACGGTCTCTGTCACGTCGACTCCGACTCCTGGCTTCCCCGCAGGTGTCAGCACAGAACCGTGCTCCAGAGGGTTTCCAGTGGCTGATTTTTCAGAAGGAGATCACCAGGGCATTCTTTCAAGGCACCTCCGGGTGGACTCAAGTCTCCAACCTTTCAGTTAGCAGCTGAGTACATTACCTGTTTGCACCACGCGGGGACTCCTGGCAACTAGAGGACCGGCAATTTCTGACACATGCAATGACTGAAATAGCATCAGGCTATTGAGATCAGGCGCGGGTTTTTAGCTTTGAGAGCACACTGACCTCAGTCCCAGTAGCAGGCTCCTCTCTTGCTTTCTCCTTTTCTCTTTCCCAAAGGTGCTGTGCAGACGGATCACCTCAGCTGCTCTGGTCTCTGTATTCATCATTCCTTGACTGCACTGTCTGTGCGGCCACCGTCCTGAGCACTTAAAAAATGGATATCCATCCATGTTCGCTCCATTTCAGATGAGGAGACCGAGGCACACGGAAGTGAAGTAACTTGACAACTAAGACCGCAGAGCTGGGGGTGGAGGCTGAGTCCTTGCAGTTGGGTTCAGAGGCCAGGCTCTCAGCCTCAAAAGAAGCTGCCTTGGCTCTTGTTTTGAAGGAAGGGCTTGTGTCGAGTTGCACCCAGCTAGCGGGCAGGAGCCTAGTCCAAGGAAGGGGCCCTCCTGTAGAACAAAGCACAGTTCTCACCATCTTGGAGATGGGTAACAATGGAAAATCCCCCCCAAACCAAAACCAAACCAGTTGCCGATGATTCCAAATCATGGTGACTCCAAGTGCCTCTAGGTGGACATCAACCGCCAGCCTTTCAGTTAGCAGCTGAGCACTTAACCGTTTATGCTATCCAGGGATGCCAGAAAATCCCCAAGTCATGGATAGACCTATACACAATGAGGTAGTGACTGTGCAGGCAGAGAGAATGCTCAGTGCGGGAGCTGAGGTTGTGATTAGGTCTCCGATGTCTCTGGATCCCAAGGAAAGAATAACGAGAGCGAGGAGGCCAAGGGGCTTTGGGCTGACTGGGTTTGTGCTGACCACCTGCATGAGGGAAATCAGGTGGGTCTCCATTCTCAACTGTCCTGTGGGCATCTGATGCTATTCTTTATGGAAAACTTTGTTGTTCTTAGGTGAAGTCAGTTTAGACTCACAGTGTGCCCGTGTGACAGAGTGGAACTGTCCCATAGGATTTCCTAGGCTATAATCTTTATGGGGCCACCACTCGTCTGTCAGTTTGTTGTGCTGTGGTGGCTTGCATGTTGCTATGATGCTGGAAGCTATGCTACTGGTATTCAAATACCAGCAGGGTCACCCTTGGTGGGCAGATTTCAGTGGAGCTTCCAGACCAAGACAGATGAGGAAGAAGGACCTGGCGATCTACTTCTGAGTTCGTATCACGTACTTTGAACATGTTGTCAGGAGGGACCAGTCCCTGGAGAAGGTCATCACGCTTGGTAAAGTAGAGGGTCAGTGAAAAAGAGGAAGACCCCCAAGGAGATGGATTGACACAGTGGCTGCAACAACGGGCTCAAGCATAGCAACAATTGAGGGTGGCACAGGACGGACAGCATTTCATTCTGTTCTATGAATTGGAACCGACTCAATGGCACCTAACAATGACCATCTTTATGGAAGCAGATGGCCAGGTCTTCCTCCCGCAAAGTCTCTGGGTGTGTTTGAACTGCCATCCTTTTGGTTAGTAGCCAAGTGCTTAACCATGGCACCATTAGGGCTCCTTATGACAACATTAGGGGTAGTGAATAGGCCTCTTGTCCAATGGAAGCTGATTCACGTGTTCTTGGAATGTGGCGCACACATCAAGGCTCTGGTGAAGCCATCACAGATCGGGCTCACAGCACCAGGCAGCTGTGTGGGGAGAGCGCTGGGCCGCATTAAAATCTATTAGCAAACATTTCTCTTACTTGGAGACCCCGTCCAGCTGCTGTCAACATCACCTCATAATTGCCACAAGCACATGCAGCCGGGAGAACGGCGTGCACATAGTGGGCACTCAATACATGTTTGCCAAATGAATTACCCGTTCAAACGGCTGCTTTATCGATCACTGCATCTTCAAGAAGCAAGGAGTGCGTGCAGCTTATTAAGGGCATCACAGTATCTGAAGACACCACTGTCTCCCTTTAGGCCTGGTTTGCAAAGCTCTCGTTGCAAATGACAATACTATTTAAACCAGCAGCAACTATAAAGAGGCTTTTCCCACCTCGGTGGAAACCAGAATCATTAGTGCACACGGTATGGATTTTCAGGTTGGTTTTAGATCCGTGTTGCTGTTCGGGTATCCAAATTAAATCCTGAGTAAACGGCGTGAAGGAGAGCCCTGTACCATCCACGCAAGGCGCCTCTGTCCAGGGTCCTGATCTGAGCCCCCAAGCTCTCTCTCTTCACTGGCTTCCTACTGCCCACATGACCCTCCCACCACATCGTGTCTGCCCAGTCAAGGGGCTGCATATGTGTGCGAGCTTTTCTAACCACTAGGCTGTTTCTCTGAGGTGCTGTTGAGTAAATGTTGACTCGTAGCTACACCATGAGACAGAATAGAACTGCACCATAGGGTTTCCTAGACAGTAATCTTTACGGAAGCAAATCACCAGGTCTTTCTTCTGCAGCACTGCTGGGTGGATTTGAACAGTTGAGCTTTCAGTTAATAGTCAAGCGCTTATCCATTGTGCCACCAGAGCCTCTTATCACTAAACTAAGGGTTGGCAACTCTACCCTGTGAGTCCAATCCCACCTGGAAAAACAATGGTCATACTTAGTGCCAGAACCATTCCAAAATTATCTCTACTGTGGGTGTCGGTGTGAACACTCATGCTACCACCCAAGCACAGTCCTCCGAACACCACCTCTGTAAGTTGACAGTATCTTGAGAGGGGAGGGCTCTGTCCTTTCCTTAAATTATTTTATTTCTTTGTTGTTTTAAAGTAGATTAAGCACTCAGCTGTTAACCGAAAACTTGGTGGTTCAAACCTACTCAGCGGCTCACAGGAGAAAGACCTGGCAATATACTCCTATAAAGACTGAAAAACCCCAAAACCAAGCCCCTAGCCAGAGAGTCAATTCTGACTCATAGGGAACCTACAGGACAGAGTACAACTGCCCCATAGGGTTTCCAAGGATCGGCTGGTGGATTTGAACTGCCAACCTTTTGGTTAGCAGCTGAGCTCTTAACAACTGTGCCACCAGGTTTTCAAAACGGAAAAAAAAAAATCCTGTAAAAATTTTAGCCTAGAAAATCCTTTGAGGCAATTCTACTGTCACATGGGATCACCATGAGTCACGATCGACTCCAAGGCACACGACAACAACAACATCATCATCACCTCACATTCAAGTTGAGGAAACCAGGTCTTAGAGAATTCAGTCACCTGCCCTGGGTTTCAAGACCAGGAAGCAGCTGAGCCAAGGAAACCGAGAGCTAATCAGGTGCAAGCAGTGGTTCATCTGTTTGTCTGTTTTCAAGTGCAAATAAACTTCTCAAGTTTCTGGGACTCTCTTGGATAAGAAGTAATTTTCAGCCTTTATATTAAAGGTTTATTTTGACTGAGGGTGACAGAAGAAAAGTTTCAGTGAGGATTTCGTAGTGTGCATTTGAAGAAGTTTATAAGAGTGAGATAAAAATGCAGGGTTTTCTGTTCCAATTAGTACAGAATGTTAGAATGAATGATATCAGGTCACTGTGACCCGTAAAATGTGGTTCTTCTTTTTATACAGATTTTTTTTCCCTCACTAAAAAGAGTGCTTTTTTTTTAACCTAGTAAATGCAAGAGAAGAGAGGAAGGAAATCTTTGCCAGTTTCCTGTGAGCCGGATACAGTTGACTTCTCATTTTGGTGCATTTTCTTCATCCTGTGGAAGAGGGATAATAATTTATGAAAAAATTATTTTGTTTTAGTGATCATTCAGAGGCTATGACAACTGCCCTAGCTGCAGAATAGAGTCAGAGTCTCTCGGGAGGGCTGGCATCAGCATTGGAAAGCTGTCCCGGGGAATTCAGCGTCGAGCACCTCTGGGCTCTGAGGAGAGACCCATCCTTCCTGATCCAGCAGCATGAGCCTTGCAGACAGCGGTGGGTACTTAGAGAATGCATTTTTTTCCAGACTCTAATGACAAGTAATATCTTGAATTATTAAGTTTGTCTGTTTTTTACCAAAACTGGCAGTGGTGTTTCCATGGTAGAATTATCCCGTTTTGTGTGGGAGTTGTTAGCTGTTGATGAGTCGGTTCTAATTCACAGCAACCTTACGTGTAAACGAACGAAACACTGCCTGGTTCCGCACCATCCTCACAATCCTTGCTGCGTTTGAGCCCATCATTGCAGCCACTGTGTCAATTCATCCCCTCTTTTTCGCTGACCTCTACTTTACCAAACATGATATCCTTCTCCAGGGACTGGTCCCTCCTGATAGCATGTTCAAAGTATGTGAGACAAAGTCTTGTCATCCTTGCTTCTAAGGAGCATTCGGGCCATGCTTCTTCAAGACAGATTTATTTGTTCTCTTCGCAGTCCATGGTATACTCAATATTTTTCACCAACACCATAATTCAAATGCATCAACAATTGAAATGCAAGAATGATACCATGTGGGAAACCTAGGTTTAATTTCCAGCCAATGCACCTCATGAGGAGCTACCATACATCTGTCAGCAGAGGCTTGTGTGTTGCTGAACCCATTTCAGCAGAGCTTCCAGACTAAGAAGGACTAGGAAGAAAGATCTTGAAATCTACTTTAGAAAATCAGCCAATGAAAATCCTGTGGATCTCGGTCATCCAGTGCACAACTGATCACAGGTAACGTGCAGGACCGGGCAGTCTTTCGTTTTATCATGCATGGTTGCTATGAGTCAACAAATATTTTACTAGGGCTGAAGTAGACTTTCTTCTGCCACTTTCAAGAAAACGTGTCTGACTGGTACATTTTATGACCACGTGGATGTCAGAGAAAGCCTCTTGGTTGGGTTCAAGGTTCTTGGATTGCCACTTTTTCATCACAAACCCCACAGCTGATGCTGTTCTTTTCCAGCATGATTGTGGCAGAAAAGCAATCTAAGACCAGACTAACTTCTGTTTGTTTATATGTAACCATATTTTTCTCCTTCTAAAAAAATGTCTACTATTCTCCTTTTATCTCCATTTCATTATTCTAAATGCTTGCCAAAATGTGTCTAAATTTGGTCTATTTTTACTAATCCTCCTTGGAATAGGGTGAACACGTGTCGTCTGTATTCTGAGATCTTGATAACAGTCCCAGCAATTTTTATTTAATTATGTGATTGATAATTATTCCGTTTCTGAAGTTCTGATATATTCCTTATAAATATCTAATAATTCTTAGCAAGGTTCTTTTTTTATTTTAAATCTATCACTGTTTATTTTATAATATTATCTCTTTATCCTTTTCATCAGTGTCGTGCCAGAGCCTCTCAAGCCTCCAGTGCTTTCCTGTGGCTTCAGACATATTTTAATGGGGAGCTGGGAGAGACTGAGTTAGGGTACATGCTGACCAGACACCAGCTGTATGCTTGTCTATCCGCCTACATTGCACAGGCAGACAGGCTGTGCCTCTGCTTCCGGGCAGCTGTAAGATGGCTAAGAAAGAGGCACGTACTCCCTCCGGCATCAACCATTCCACGGGTGCTGCGTCCGTCTGTGGTCAAATTGGACACACCAGCCCTTCCACGGGTGCTACGTCCGTCTGTGGTCAAACAAGACACACGAGACACTTACACAATGTTGGCAAAGTGACAGCCATTATTATTATTTATAGAAAGCAAATAGCAAACAATCACAACAGATTCTCAAAGCGGAAATGCTGACCCTTCCGCAAGTTACCCATGTCCAATCTTAAGTCGCTGAGCAGGCATGCCGTAGTTCAGGTCAGATGTTGTATGCTGTGTTCACATCACCACTGCATCCAGGTACCACCACGCTGCTGGGGGGCCTGCACGGACAGCTGCAGAGCCTTCTGCTCTCCCACTGGGCCTGGCTGGGCCTGTTTGCCCGCTCCCCACATGCTACCTGGGCCTGAGGGGCTCTCTTGCCCCCCACTACCCGGGCCCCCAGTGTCTGGGTAGGGGAGGGAGGCGTGCAATCTCTGCAGGGGGCACTCAAGCCGCTGCCTGCACGGGCAAGTGTTACAGCTTTTCTAGCTCCACCAGCAAGCCTCCTGCCCAGAGGTGCTCAGCCCTCGTCCCGCAGGCCAGCAAGTGTCCTGCTTGAAGGTGCTTAGCCCTCGTCCTGTGGGCCAGAAAGCCTCCTGCCTGGAGGTGCTCAGCCTTTGTCCCGTGGGCCAGCAAGCGCGCCGACACTGTCTCTCATGCTGTCTTCAGTGTTACAGTTCTTTCTTGCGAGCGCAGGAGATTCTCAGTGCAGGCACCCAGGGTGCAAAGCATGCACTCTGCTCCAGACTCTTCTTGATGGTAGTGACGCCCCCCTGAACCTCTGAGGGATTGGTCCTTATACAAGCAAACTCCTTGTCAGTTTCAAGGCATGACCCTCCCACCTGGACCACAAACTAACCAATCCCCCAGTGGACTGCAAGTCGCTCACTTTGCATATTTCCAGCCAAACATTTTGTGGGAGTTACAAGACCATGCTAGAAAGGCCATATAGAAGTGATTCATTGTGCCACACCATCATAAACCCACATCATCACCACTCTGTGCAGCTGGGTCAGACTTGCTGGGCTATCTTGACAGTCTGGAAGACTGTGACATTAACCTCAAAGTTGGCTAATCTGCGGGGTAGCATTTCTCAGAAATGAACCAGGAGTTAGCTGGGTGCCACCTGGACCCTTGGCTAAGAAGACCAGAGCAGGGCAAGTGCTCCGGAGAAAGTATGCCTTCGGGAAGTTACCCAGCCACGTGTCCACTCAGCGCCATTTTATTTCCAGGAAGATATTTGTTTTCTGCATCTTGTGTTTCCACCATGATGGTTCTCGTCTGTTTGGGATTGAATTGTGTTTCCCAAAATTATGTGTGGGAAGCCTAACTCCTATACCTGTGGAATACGCATTTGAGAATAGGGGTTTCTTTGTTATGTGAATGAGGTCATATCAGTGTGGGGTGTATCTTAAGCCTAATGGCTTTTTCTTTTCCTTTTTAAAAAAACTGTTGTTGAAAATGTACACTGCAGAACAGACACCAGTTCAACAATTTCTCCATGCACAAATCAGTGACATAGATTATTCAAGTTGTGCAGCCATTCTCACCCTCCTTTTCTGAATTGTTCCTCCCCCATATACATGAATTCACTGCCTCCTAAGCTTCCTATCTGACCTTTCGAGCTGCTGTTCTCAATTCGATCCCATGTAGATAGTCCTTCAAAAGAGCACAATGCTCAAGGCAAACATTCTTTACTAATTAAGCTAAGTTATTTTTGGTTTAAACAAGACTTCAGGGGATATTTTAAGTTTAAGCTTTAAAGATTATCTCAGGGCAATAATTTCAGGAGTCCATCCATCCTCAACTGCTCCAGACGGTCTGGATTCCATGAGAATTTGAAATTCTCTTCCTCATTTTTTCCTTT
The DNA here is from genome assembly GCF_000243295.1 of Trichechus manatus latirostris. Classification (NCBI taxonomy): domain Eukaryota; kingdom Metazoa; phylum Chordata; class Mammalia; order Sirenia; family Trichechidae; genus Trichechus; species Trichechus manatus. Next base: position 3,360,785 of record NW_004443944.1, read on the forward strand.
TTATCAGGATTCCTCTATAGAGTCTTTGATCACAACATTCAGTAATGGTGGTCAAATACCATCCCTTTCTTCCGGTCTCATGGCAAAGGAGGCAGTTGTTCATGGAGGCAATTACCCAAGCATTGTATTTCTCGTCCTATTCCTGACTCTCCTTCTTCCTCTGTTGCTCCAGGCAAAGAGAGACCAATTGTGCTTTGGATGGCTGCCTGCAAGCTTTTAAGACCCCAGACACTACACAATGAACTAGGAGGTAGAACAGAAGCACCAGGGGCAAGAGGGAGGTGAAGGCGGGGATGATTGCTTATGGAGCTCTGAGTTTCACTTTACAGTGATGAAAAATTTGCATTGATTAAGGGTAAGTGTTGCAGAGCCGATTAATGTAAGTGGTGTCAATAAGCTGTACACCTGTTAAAAGTTGAATTGATACATTTACATAAAGAAAAGAGTGGCTGCGGAGGCTGCTTATGTGCAACCAAACACTTCACGGGATTTGGTTTCTTGGTTCGGAGGTTTAGGATCATGGTTTCGTGGGACATCCCAGTTAATTGGCCTAATATCTTGTTTAGTGCTTCTGTTCTATCTCCTAGTTTGTTGCACAGTGCCTGAGGTCTTAAAATCTTTTAAGCAGCTGTTCTAGGCACAATAACTAATTTCTATTTGCCTGGAGCGACAGAGGAAAAAGGAGCATCAGGAATAGAAAGAGGATATGGAATGTGTGGCTAATTGTGTCTATGAACAACTGCCTC
>NW_004443944.1:3361711-3422567 GCF_000243295.1 Trichechus manatus latirostris
AGTGAACCTCGAAGGTAACTTTACCACTGAGCTAAAAGGGTGTCTGGGGGCCATACTCTCGGGGTAGTGCTTCTGTTTTACCTAGTAACTTTTGAGATTAAAAAAAGGGAAGATTAGACACAAAGAGAAGCAAGCAAGCACGAACTGGGGAAAGGCGGATGCCAAGTGTAGATCACCAAGGAACCAAGGAACGCCGGGGCTGCAGAAGCTGAAAGACGCAAGGATCTTCCCCCAGAGCCGACAGAGAGAGAGCCTTTCCCTAGAGCCTGTGCCCTGAATTCAGACTTCTTGCCTCCTGAACTATGAGAAGAAAAATTTCTGTTCGTTAGTCACCTACTTGTGACATTTCTGCTACAGCAGCACCAGGAGATTAAGTCATCCTCTGTGTGGGAACCAGTGGCTTGTGACCTTGTGGAGTCCACAAGGTCACCTGTTAAAAATGGGAAGTTCTGGGCATCCCAAGTTTGCTTAACAATTAATTATGAGTGAAAACTGTAGAAGTGAGGAGCATATTGTTCAAACTCCCAACCTCTCTGGAGGCGTCCTGGCCGAACTGAGATGCTATCACTGCTGGCCTACTCTCTCCACTTCCACTCTTCTTCCTGCAGAGAAAATATTGGAAATCGCTAAATAGCAAAGCATCTTCCACCCCCTACCACCGCAATCAGATGTCCTTTCTTCTAGAGAGATAACCTTTCCCGACAGGAGAGTAACACACCAGCTGTATTGTGGGGATTAAATCTCTATGCTAGAAGAATGATTTATGCTTCAGTAAAGGCAAACAAAACCTAATTGGGTAGGATGAGACCACCAAAAATTATGTTCCCCATGAAAAACAGAACGAGAACTAATTACCCTGGTGCAGCGTTCCATTTAGCTCTAATTCTACAGTCAATTAGTATTCTGTTTAATTGTACCATTAATGAACATATAAATTAAATTCATAGTTTGTTTCTACCACCAAATTACTTATTTGAATTGCCTCTCTTCAGAAAAAAAAATAAGCTACTCAATGCACACATTATTAAAATGACTTTTGTAATGTACATTCTAGGCGCACCTTAACTGTAAAACAATTACTCCACTATTACAGCTGGAATTCTGCCTGTGTCATTGGGAGCTGAATAATTTAATTTTCTCTTATCAAATGAACAGGTAATAGTTTCACTGAATAACACACAATTCTCCTGGTAGAATCCCATCAGCAGATCCCACACCACCCAGTGCACAGAGCGGCCTCAGGCGAGAAGCAGTGGTTTTGATATAACCTACCAAGAGGCACCTAGGGGGCATTGACAGTTCAGTGGCAGAATTCTTGCCTTTCATACAGGAGATCCAGGTTTGATTCCTGCCCAGTGTACCTCATGCGCAGTCACCACCCATCTGTCTCTGGAAGTTTGCACGTTGCTATGATGCTGAATAGGTTTCAGCAGAGCTTCCAGTCTAAGCTGGACTAGGAAGAAAGGCCGGGTGATTTACTTCTTAAAATCAGCCAATAAAAACCCCATGGATGACAAAGGGCGGTGCAGGAGCACACAGTGTTCTGTTTTGTTTTTTTCCATGGTGCATGGGGTCACCATGTGTTGAGGGCCAACTTGATGACAACAGCAACAAGAACCAGGAGGCACAAGGGAACCAGTCAAAGAATTCATGAAGATGGAGGCATCGACATAATATCTCCAGTCTTAGTAGATGAGGGTGAAAGAGCTGATAACAAGATACCCCCAGCTGTCACTGATCGGTGAGTACAGAAGGGGAGGCAGTAACAGCAGAAGCAGCAGCAGCAACAACAAAAACAACAATCTTTACTGGCTCATGTATTCCTTCAGCTCCCTGAAAATTTCCTCTCTCTTAGAACATCTGGAAGTCTAAGGGTGAGCAGGTACTCACTTAGGCTCATCAACAAGACTCTTCCCACCAGGCATTCTTGCAGATCCATCTTTGCCACTGGGCACCCATTGTGTACCGCCATACTGTGCACACTGCCTTGTCGCCAAGTTGCTGAGGCATTGAAACCTTTAACATTCCAAGTTTCAATGATTTTATGCTCCGACAAGTGGGGATGGCTCTGCCCCCTTAGTGCTGCATAGGCATGTTGTTGTTGTTAGGTGCCATCGAGTTGATTCTGACTCATGTGACCTGGTGTGTTACAAAGGAGAGCTGTGTTCCATAGGGTTTCTTGGCTGTCATCTTTATGAAAGCAGTTTGTCAGGCCTTTCTTAAGTAGAGCAGCTGAGTGGGTTCAAACCACCAAACTTTAGGTGAACAGCCCATCACAAATCATTTGCACCACCCAGTTCCTATAGGGGTCCTGAAGTCTTGCAGAATTCCATGAGGTAGCTGAGCTATTTGAGCTTGCAAGAATTGATCCCCTGCTTACTCCCCAACCACTGCTCTGTCTGACCCTGGATGTCCACAGAGTCAAGCGCCTTCCTCTATTTCTTCTGCTAGGAAGGGTCTCCCTGCAGGAGGTGTCTCCATTGGTTGCTGCCCTGTCAGCTGTTTAGAATCCTCCCTGTGTTTAGGTTCATCCTGGGACTCCTACTTCAAAAAATTAAATCCTTGCTACTTTCCATCGTGAAAGTATCCAGACTGGGGGCCAGACTGCCTGGATTTGAATCCCAGCTCTGCCACTGTCCATGGGTGTAGTCTTGGGCAAGACACTCGGTCTTCTGTGTCTTGTTTTTCATCAGTGAAATGGAACTAATAGTATTTTCACCAGGAGCTTCTGTAAGATTAAAGCAGCTAGGGCATGGGAGAGCTGAGAAGCCTGCTCAATAGTCTCTTTTTTTTTATGACAAAATTAGACTCTGCCAATATTATGCCCAAATGGCATTAAAAACAAGAGATCCATCAAAACAAATGACTAACGTGACTGTCTTAGCCTAGGTTCTCTAGAGAAGCAAAATCAGTGAAGTGTATGTGTGTGTGTGTGTGTATACATACTTATCTCAAGGAAATGGCTCATGAGGTTGTAGAGTCTGGCAAATCTCAAATCTATGGGTCAGGCATCAGACTGGAGGCTTCTCCTGACTCACGTAGCTGCAGGGGCAATGAACCCAAGATTAGCAGGTCAGAAGGCAGGTTGCTGGCTCACAGGCTGTGGAGGCCAATGAATCCCAAGACTGGCAGATGATACCACAGGCGGCTGGCTCAAGACCCAAGAACCAGAAGTCAGATGATGATGAGCCAGATGTGGAATCCACAGAAAGCAAAAGCTAGCAAGCTTTGCCAGAATATCCATATATATTGAATGCAGGTCACAGCCCTGAGGGAACTCCCCTTACAACTGATTGGCTGATCACATCAGATCACATCTTGGAGATGATTACATTATATCACAAAAATGGAGGATAACTACATCATTACAAAAGTGCCAAATTCCATTATTACTTAATTGCCAAACTACATCATTACATAACTGCCAAACCACTGAGAATCATGGCCCAGCAAAGATGACACACAACCTTAACCATCAGTCACTAACACAGACCAAACATTTAAGAGGGAGGAATTAGACTAGAGTGGGAAAGAAAGTGGCCTGGGAAGTGAACTTCTATTAAACCAATTCTTTTGAGGTTCGCCCTACTCAGTTGTGTGATTGGTTTGCTCTGTTTTTCACACAAGAATTCATGATTGAACATGGTCTGAATCATCTGATGCAAAAAGGAAGAGCAGCGTGAACTAATTGGCCCCCACACAGGTATTGTATGCACATGGCAGCCAAGTGCTTCTGAGCCCCGGGGATCTGGGCTGAGAGCAAAGGTCTCCACCTATGTCTCCACACACAAAATGGATCCATGGATCGTGGGCCACACTGCTAGTTGCTACTCCTCTCCTGATCTGTCTACGACACTACACGAAGGAGAAAACTGATCTTTCTGGCAACCGATCCCCGGCCCAAACACCTGAGCCCTAAATTCTTAGCAACACTACACAACACAGCTGGTTCTGCTTACATTATCAGATGTCTCTTACTCCCCTTTAGGTCAGGGATGTTATTGATGCTCCAGCGTAATTCAGATTATAATGGGAGAAATCATCCGATGTCTACAACCCTTGTTTATTGACTTCTGTGTGAGCCATCTAATTTAGACCCTCCCATCTCAGAGGGTTGAAGCCTATTGAAAATCTGTCTGTTCATCCTCTCACCACCTAATTTGTGTTTTCCCCTTTAACTTCTCCACCTACTTTATTGCTGCCACAGCCTCTGAAGCTCCTGAGGCAGAAGGCGGAGCTGGGAAGATTACATTTTCATTGTTTTATTTGGTGTCCTATCAAAGCCAAGGAGCCCTGGTGATGCAGTGGTTAAGCGCTTAGCTGCTAACCAAAAGGTTGGCGGTTAGAACCTGCCAGCCACTCCACGGGAGAAAGATGTACCAATCTGCTTCCATAAAGATTACAGCCTTGGAAACCCTATGGGGCAGTTCTACTCTGCCCTGTAGGGTTGCTATGAGTTGGAATCCACTCAACGGCAGTGGGTTTGGTTTTGGGTTTTTGGTATCAAAGCCAACCAGCTGCAAGCAGACATTTTCTCCTCCTTCCCAGCCCCCTCCCCAGAACTTTTGGTTCTGCCCAGCAATACCTGCTCATTCGGACTCCATAAATATTTCCTGAGCATCTACTCTGTATTTTAAAGAGGTAGCGTTCTTTAACGAATTGTGTGGGGACCACAGAGAGAAACAAGCACAGACATTTGTCTTCAAGGAGCACATCCCTCACGTGGGTTCAGATGGTCCCAGGCAGTGTGAATGCTAGAGTGAGGTTCCAGTGAAACAGGAGAGCACCTGGAGGGTGGGGAGGAGAGCATGGGAGAGCCACCTGGAAGGATTCAGGCAGAGCCCAAGCTTGGGTCAATTTGGGAATAAGGAGGTCAGTGGAGATGAGACAAGTGGGTGAAGGTGGTGGAGTGTGGATTGATTGGACAAAGGTAGAATTATACTCTTGGAATGGAAAACAAATGCAGGAGGGAGACCTCAGACAGAAACACCACCCAAGAGGCATCAACTTGGTAATTTGCATTCAAGGACTTTTGAGGCATTCGAAAGGTTTAGAAGCTTCTACGTTTAGCAGGTGGCTGATGGTTCATCATTGACCAGAGGAGGTTTTCTTATAAATCATTGAAATCCTTAGCCTTAACCCTGCCATGAAAATATGGGAATCAAATGCATGTCATTTGGAAGCTTCTCCCAGTGCAGGAGTTTGTGAAGGTAAAACAAAGGGCTTGTTTGGAGGAAGAAGATGATTTGTGGTGGTGTTGACACCAAGCATTGGAGATGGGACATGGGCTGCACTTTCTCCTTACCAGCAGGCTTTCCATCTCTGATTCTGAGCTCACAGTCCATGGGCCAGGCCATCACCATGCAAAGTCCTCTCTGCTGACTCATGCCATTTAATCACAAGCAATTAGTGTGACTGACAGCCCTAATTAAGCCCTTACCTGAGCAGGCCTCCTTCCGAAGCATCATTGCAGAGTGCCACCTGCCCTACCTTTGATCTATTTGATTGGGTGCTTTCTCATCCGTCTGCCTGAGGCCTCGTCTAATTTTTCTTGTCACCTTTAATGAACAGTTTCATCCCTTTTCTCCTAATGATTTTAAGACGCTGGTGCGAGGCATTTTCTTAAAAAAAATTTACTATACTGTCAGTCAAAAGGGATCGTCACTACAGAAAGAGGACTTTTTGCATCAAAATTGCTTGGAGCAGCCTTCAGTATATCAATTGCTGGGTTCTCTAGAGGAGCAAAACCAGTGAAGCGTATGTATATTTAAATAAATATGTATGTGTATATGTATATATATATATATAGAGAGAGAGAGAGAGATTTATCTCAAAGAAATGGCTCACGCAGTTATGGAGGCTGGCAAGTCCCAAATCTGTGGGTCAGGTGCCAGACTTTTCCTGACTCATGTGGTTGCAGTGGGTAAAGAACCCAAAATCTGCGGGTCAGAAGGCAGGCTGCTGGCTCATGTCCTGAGAATCAGAGGTCAGATGATGACAAGTTGGATACAGGATCCAGAGATAGAGAGAGGGAGGTTTACCAGAACCTCCATATACATTGGATGTAGGTCACACCCCCAAGGAATCTCCTTTTAGATCAGATCACAAAATGGAGGATAATTACATAATACTGAGAATCATGGACTGGCCAAGTTAACACATAACATTAATCACCATATACAATGATACTGGTGTTTAGCTGCAGAAGCTTCCGAAGGCAATCATGCCCTTTCTCCACTTTTTTTTTAGGAGAGACCTTTTAATTTTTTGATCTTTGAAAGAAGTTATGGAAAGTAGCCTTTTTGGAAGGGATTAGCAGTAGAAAATTGGAAAAAAGCATTAATTAGCATAATAAAACATTGGAAGATTAAAGACTTCTATAATCAAATGCACTTTAAAAACTAATGATAATCACATCTTACATAATTCCATTTTGACTGTGGTTTTTGTGGTTCATGCCAGTTAAATGTTGTAAGATTCAGAGCGAACAAACTACTACTTCTGAGCAGGAAAACACCCTACTACATGGTTAGCTGCCAACTTGGAGGGTTTTCCCTGAACACTCCTTCAGCCAGTGCGTATTTCCTCAAAGAAAATCTATTTTGTGACAGTTATAGCAGTTTTTCTCCATTTTTGCATATTTCCCCAAGGTAGTTCCTTCTTTCACTTCTACGCCATCTTGACTCTTCATCTTTCTTCTCCTCTCTTGTTGCCATAGATCAGTCGCAGGGCCTATTGTTCGTGATGTATTTTAACAGCCTCTTAACCAGTCTCCCATAAGGCGTCCTGGTTGCTCAATGGTTAAATGCTCATCTGCTAACCTAAATGTTGGCAGTTTGAACCCACTAATGGCTCTGAGGGAAAAGATCTAGCAGTCTGCTCCAGAAAAGATTATAGCCAAGAAAACCCTGTGGGGCAGCTCTACTCTGTCACATGGGGTCACCATGAGTCAGAATCAACTTGATGGCACCCAACAACAACCTGTCTCCCTGACTGTGGCCTGGCCCCGAGCCCTGACCTGCCATATAAAGGGCCAACCCTTTGTCCTGGAACTCACAGACCTCATAAACCATCCTCATTCTGCCATCCATGCCTTCACCATTGCCATCTTGCATACTCCTCCATTCCATGCCCACCCCAGCCTCTCAGGGAGGTGGCCTCACTGTTCCTGGCCTCGTCCCTGTCTCTCTGTTGAATACAGAATGCACCTTGTGTCCCCATACCTCTATCATGCATGGCCCTCTTGTGCCTATCAACATCCTTCAGGGTCTGCCAAAATCCTGCTTTGACCTGCAGCCCCTGATGCTCCCCCCTGCTGTCTTCAAGCTGCTGTGCATAACGATGTCTAGCATGGGCACTCTCTCTATGCTGGGCCCTCAACTTGAGATGGGCCATCTAGCTAATTCTTCCAACAGTCCCATAAGCCAAGAACTGCAAGGATTTTACAAATGAGGAAGCAAGGTCAAAGAGGATCTGTGTGCCAAAGGGCAAACTGCACCCAATAGTAACACCAGCTGTGATGGATAAAGTCATGTGTCATCTGGGCAGGGCCATGATTCTCAGTGGTTTGGCAGTTAGGTAATATCGAGTTTGGCAGGTATGTAATGATGTAGTCATCCTCCATGATGTGATCTGATGTGATCAGCCAGTCAGTTGTAAGGAAAGTTTCCTTGGGGGTGTGACCTTCATCCAATATATGACGTTCTGGCAAAGCCTGCTTGCTTGCTCTGGATCCTGCATCCAGCTCGTCATCATCTGACCTCTGGTTCTTGGGACTTGAGCCAGGGGCCCGCCATATTGCCTGCTGATCTTGTTATCAGCCTCCACAGCCCTTGAGATAGCAACCTGCCATCTGACCTGCCAAACTTGGGCCCATCAGCCCCTGCAAACTACATGAGTAAGGAGAAGCCTCTAGCCTGATGCCTGATCCGTGCACTTCGAACTTGCCAACATCTACACCCACATGAGCCATTTGCTTGAGATAAATCTTTCTCTCTCTCTGTATGTATATATGCTTCACTGGTTTTGCTTCCCTAGAGAACCTAGCCTGAGACATCAGCTTTTCAGTACAGGGTGATGAGGGCTTTCCAGTGCAGGTTGTCTGCCACCCAGAGCACAGTCTCCTCTCTGCTGTGCTGGGCGTACGAGCACGCAGGCATTCTGACATTATTCTGTGTTGTGTTATCACGCAGTGTTTCCGCTTTAGCATTCACCTGACATACTCATTTTGGTTGCAAAATCCAGAAGGCTCGAGTGGTTCATGTCTTCCTACTGCCTTAACAAGGAGTCTGGTGGTGCAAGGGTTAAGTGCTTGGCTGCTAAACGAAAAGTTGGCATTTCAAATCTCCGTTTCAAATCCTCCGGAGAAAGCCATGGCAATCTGTTTTCATAAAGATTGCAGCCTAGAAAACCTTATGAGGAAGTTCTACTCTGTCACACGGGGTCAGTGTGAGTTGGAATCAACTCGACGGTACCCAACAACAACAACACTGCCTTAACCGTGGCTTTGCAGGTGGGGGAAGATTACTCTAGAGAGCATCAGTTAATGAAAGGGTCAGGTACACATTGGCCAAATGCTTGTACTGCTCCCTCCCCTGTTTGCTTGGATTTCAAATGAAAGAGAAATAAGATGGCTGTGTTTGGAAAACCTCCTGTAGTCTTGCCTTGTTGGTTTGTTTTCTTGAATGTGGCTTCTGTCTCAGACTGCTTACTGAAACCACTCACCCAAGATGGCAGACGAGGAAGGCTGTGCTGTGGCGTCTGGGGTGAGGACCCTGACCCGGGTCCCACTGTTCTTTAGAGTAGAGCCCTGCCAGGCTTATCAGTAGGAGGTCTTTCAGCCATGTCTGTGCTTCTAATACAATAGCTGCCAACGATGGCTTTTGCTAATGGGCCTGCAGTGGTGTCACTAGGGGGACATGGCGGGCGGGGACCACACTGGGTGACACTGTCAGAGGGGGTGACACCAAAATGACTGCCTGTCATGGATTGAATTTTGCTCCCCTAAATATGTGTGTATCGATTTGGCTGGGCCATGACTCCCTGTATTGTGTGGTTGTCCTCCACTCTGCGATTGTAATTTTATGTTAAAGAGGATTAGGGTGGGATTATATAGCACCCTTACTAAGGTCACATCCCTGATCCAATGTAAAGTGTGTTTCCCTAGGGTGTGGCCTGCACCACCTTTTATTTTACAGGAGATAAAAGGAAAGGGAACCAAGCAGAGAATTGGGGACCTCGTATCACCAAGAAAGCAGTGCCGGGAACAAAGCGTGTCCTTTGGACCTGAGGTTCCTGTGCTGAGATGCTACCAGACCAAGGGAAGACTGATGACAAGGACCTTCCTCCAGAGCCAACAGAGACAGAAAGCCTTCCCCTGGAGCTGATGCCCTGAATTTGGTCCTGTAGCCCACTAGACTATGAGAGAATAAATTTCTCTTTGTTAAAGCCATCCACTTGTGGTATTTCTGTTATAGCAGCACTGGATGACTAAGACACTGTCTATAGAGTTTTTGTGCAGTGTTTCAGCAGAAATTTATTATTTTTTATAAAAATATCCCTGTAGTTACTTCCAACAACAAAAACGTTTTTCGTAAGCCCAGCTTACATGTACCAATATACTTGCAAGGCTAAAATTCTATGCTAATTTGCTTTTTAAACCTTTGAATGCCTCAGAGCTGTCATTAGTACCCAACTACAATGATATTTCGAATCAAACACATGATTTCCTCTGCACGCACCACAGCAGGTACTGTTGTTTTCATTGCTGCTAGTATTTTTATAATAGCTGATTTGGTCAATTTTTTTGGTATTTTAGCTACAATACTGTGGTAATTAGTGTTTGTGAACCTATGTCAATAACTTGTTTGGGAATAAAGTAGTAATGAAAGAAAAGAGGGAGTGATATACAGGAATTACAATTTACAAGTAACATTGGTACAGAAAATGTTACTAAGCCTCTGTATGGTCAGGTACAGGAGGAGGTCCATGGGCAGGTGACACCATGAGTTACCGCACTGGGTGACACCGACTCTAGTGGCACCACTGTGGGCCTGGTGGCCAGAGCACCATTCACTTCTTTTCATCTCCTGGAACAGTAGTGCACAAGGCAGTTTTGTTGCAGTTTATTGATATGTTGGAGTCCCTGGGTGGTGCAAATGGTTAAGCACTCAACTACTAGCTGAAAGGTTGGTGGTTCAAATCCAGCCAGAGGTGCTTCAGAAGACAGGCTTGGCAATCTGCTTCCAAAAGGTCACAGCCTTGAAAACCCCATGGAGTAGTTCTACTCTGCACACATGGGGTTGCCATGAGTTGGAATCAACTTGATGGCAACTAACAACAACAATTGATACATCAGGGAACGGTAAGCAATGAATGGCATGGAATGTGTCTCTTTCTTTCCTACAGGGAAGACAACTAAGTGTCTTTATTACCCAGATCTACATTACTCGTGATGCTGTCGAGGCAAAAGGGTGGGAGGACGCCCCACCATCCCAACAAACTCAGGAGCGAGTTAAAGCCCCAATCACTGAACTTGTCCCATGGGGCATGGTCCAGGGCTCCGATGGAGGTTGTGCAGAAGTTTTCAGAATTGAACGCAGCCAGGTGGTTCACCATTTACTGGAAGAGCGCACCACCATCTCATGAACTGTGTTTACAATTCGCGGGCTTAACTTTGTGTTAACATGAATAATCATGGGCGTCCGTGAACCTTCACCACCAGAATGCAACCTGTGACAGTGGTGAGACTTTGACTGGCTTACTTTGGACTCATCATCAGGAAAGACCAGTCGTTAGAAAAGGACATCGTGGTTGATAAAGTGGGGGGCCAGCGAAAACAAGGGAAACCCTCCATGAGACGAACTGACAAAATAGCCACAAAAACGGACTCAAGCATACAAACAATTGTGAGATGGTTCAGGACTGGGCAACATTTTGTTCTGTTATACACAAGGCCGCCATGAGTAGAACTTAACTCAGCAACTAACATCAACAGCGTGGAGCCTTTACCACGGGCCAGGCACTACGCTAAGGGCTGAACACGGCCATTTCATCAAGTCCTCACAATAATATCACAAAGCAGATTTTATTGTTCTTTCCAATTGAGGTAAAGATGCCAAAACTGGAGCTCAGAGAACTTCACCCTACCTGAGGTGTTCAGCAACCAAGCAGCAAACCTGAGTTTGGAGCCAAGGTCTGGTGGACTCCGAGCTCGCCTTCATGACCACACTCTGCATGCCTGCCCCTCTATAAGTTGGGCTTCAGAAACTTCATGCCAAGAGGCTACTGGACTGCTCGTGGGTGCTTTCACTGCAACTAGGACAGGCTTATCTGCACTGCTAAACAGCCCTGGTAACTGAATGGTTAAGCACTTGTCTGCTAACGCAAAGGTTGGTGATTTGAACCTGCCTAGCAGCTTTGCAGGAGAAAGACCTGGCGATCTGCTTTCCTAAAGATAACAGCCAAGAAAACCCTATGCGGCAGTTCTACTCTGTCACGTGGGGCTGCTATGAGTCGGAATCGACTCAATGACACCAAACAGCAAAAAAATCTGCCTGCTTGTATAGCCTGTGTCCCAGTGCCAGGCCAGGCAGCACCGGAAGGGAAAATAGCTCCAGGCTTGGCCTTCCCCTCCCTTGGAAATGAAAACTGCTTTATTCTATACACACTCGTTCTAATGCACGCTACCTACACGCTCTTCTAAATGCACACTCTCAAATGTCCAAACAATGAAGAAAAGCCTAGAATAGTCTCTAGAATCCCGCCACCAATTGGCAATAGCTTTTAGCATTTTGGTGAAGTCTGCTCAGCAGCATTCCTCGCCCTTGGTAAATCATAACTGCTGCACACACATGTGCACACACATTCACACACGAACCCAGTCACGTCATGTAACGGGGGTTGTAGGATGGCATGCAGTCTGGAGTCTGGATTTTCACTTAGTCGGCTGTCAGAGGTAGTCGTCCATGTTGAGGGTCGTGAGCTACATGGCTGTGTGAGGCACAGAGCATTTGACTACATAACTGTGCGTAAGTTGCCCTTCTTAGCCCCTTGTTCAGGCGCATATGAGTTGTTTCTAGTCCCTCACTAGTATAAGTGTTTGATGAGCTGCCTTCTACATATAACTTTAGCATTTGTCCATTTATCTCTTAAAACAAGTTCTTAGTACCAACATTTCTGAACCAAGGATGTACATTTCCCCCCAGCCATAAACACAATTTTATTTGCTATACCCTGGATAAATCTTGAAAACATTCTGCTGAGTGAAATAAGTCATTCACAAAGGGACGTATATTGTAAGATCCCATTTATCTGAAACAGGCAAATGTATAGAGACCAGCGTGTGTTTGTGTGCTGTCTTTTAGGAGGACAGACTAAGGCGGGTTTCAAGGAGCCCTGGTGGGGCAATGGTTAAGCACTTGGGGGCTAACTGGAAGGTCAGAGTTTCGAACCCATCAGCTGCTCTGTGGGAGAAAGGCCTGGCAACCTGCTCCAGTAATGATTTTAGCCTAGGAAACCCCATGAGGCAGTTCTATTCTGTCCTATAGGGTCACTATGGGTCAGAATTGACTCAACGGCACACAACTACCCCAAAAAGAAATGATGGTGAAATGGTTAAGCACTCTGCTGCTAACTGAAAGGTCAGCGGTTTGAACCCACCTAGGAGCTCTGCAGAAGAAAGACCTGGTGATCTGCTCTTGTGAACATTACAGGCTAGAAAACCCTATGGGGAAGTTCTGCTCTGTCCTATAGGGCCATTATGAGTCAGAATCAACTCTACGGCACCCAACAACAACAACAAGGTTGGATTCAGTTTGGAGATATGGAGAGCTGGAATGAGCTCCACTCCCATCCTTGCAATGAGAAAAAAGCTGGATGAACGGTAAGTGCATGGCTTTTGTTGAACTCATCAGAGAACTGATGTTGCAAGGCAAATAACCAACCCAAAATCTGGAGAGAACTAGAACTTTTAAAGCAAATTCTAGAGGTTGAGAATGGGCTAGCTAGCTGAAAGTGTGAAGCCCCTGGGGGCCTCAAATATAGGGGGATTCACCCTTCTTGCCTACCACCCATCTGTCAGTGTGATGTACTATGGTAGCTTGCATGTTGCTTTGATGTTGGAAGCTATGCCACCATTATTTCAAATACCAGCAGTGTTATTCACGGTGGACAGATTTCAGCGGAGCTTCCAGACTAAGACAGACTAGGAAGAAAGCCTAGTGATCTACTTCCAAAAATTAGCCAATGAAAACCCTATGGATCACAACAGAATATTGTTTAATACGGTGCTGGAAAATGAACCCCCTAGGCTGGAGGTCCCCAAAATACACAATGGTCACAATAATGGATTCGAGCATGCCAATGGTCATGAAGATGGAGCAGGACCAGGTAACGTTTTGTTCTGTTGTACATGAGGTCGCCATAAGTCGGGGCCAACTCGATACCAACTCGCAACCACCACCACCATCCTCTTGCAGATTATTGTGCTAGGAGACCACAGGGCAGATGGGGAGAGCCAGAGACCAAGCAGATATGAAGAGATCCTGGAACGGAAAAGGACATCTGTGGGAAAACTGTGAAAACTTGAAGTCTGAAGTTAAGAGCAGTGCACCTATGTTCAGTTGTCAGTTTTGAAAAATGCCCCACAGTTATGTAAGATGGTAACATCAGGGAAAACTGGGAGAGAACCCTCTGCTATCTTTGTAATTGGTCTGTAAATCTAAAATCATTCCAAAATAAAAAAGAAAGAAAGCTTATTCTTTAAAAAAGGGTAGAGCTCTTCTTACTGGGAAGAAAAAAACTTATTACAATTAGTCAATTTAGAAATTTTACTTAATAAAAGAAGAAAAACAACAACAACAACAAAAAAAACCTGGGTATAATTTGGTAGTTTTCTTATCCACGTTTCAATTGAATTATATTTTGAGCTTCAAAGTTCTTGATGTACAGAGTTTGGGAGCTGGAAGGAGTCCACAAAGTTTCCCATCTTGTTGTTCCTTCATGACCCATTGTGCCAATCATGGTGTAGAGTGAGAGGTGCTCCATCTTACGCTGGGCTCCAGACCTAGGGTTTCCAGTTCCTTCCCTTATTTGCCAGTGATTTAACTCCCCCACTGAGAGTGTCCCTGGTATTTGAAGGACTCCAAGGGAGATAGCATAGTTTTTTTTTTGTTTTTCCCAGCAGTTACCCTGCCCTGCTTCACACAGATGGGCTGGTGGCTGAGACCATGGATACTGGACCTACATCAGAGTAAAAAAAGCTCTGCCTCTTTCCACCTAGTGACTTGGGATGAGTCACCTACCCTCTCGGTGTCTCAGTCTTCTCATCTCTAAAATGGGGATAATAACAGAGTGCTTGAGAGGATGAATTAATTCGTACAAGGAACATGATTGAAACAATAAAAGTTATAGAATACAAACTTAAATCAATAAAATTCCTAATTAATAAATTATAATTATGATGGTAAGATTGATACATTAATTTTATTATTATATTAGTTTTCTTTAAGTTTTGACATGGTAACAAGTAACTCCAAAATCTCTGTGGCCAGCGATAAGGTTTGGATTTTGCTCTTGTTACTCGTGGGATGTCCACAGCTATGTTCTATGTCTTCTTCCTCAGGATAAAACCAAACAACCAAACCCATTGCCATCGAGTTGATTCTGACTCATAGCAACCCTATAGCACAGAATAGAACTGCCCCGTAGGGTTTCCGAGGAGTGGCTGTTGGTTTTGAACTGCAGAACCTTTGGTTAGCAGCCTGAGTTCTTAACCACTTCCTCAGGATAGAGGTGGGGAAAACAAGAAGGGGTCTAGCCGCTGGCATAGGATTTGGGTGATTCAAACCCACCAGTGCTCCGTGGGAGAAAGATGTGGCAGTCTGCTTCTGTAAAGATTACAGCCTTGGAAACCGTATGTGGCAGTTCTACTATGTCCTATAGGGCAGCCATGAGTTGGGATCAACTCGATGGCAATGGGTTTGGTTTTGGCCTTTGTACCACAATTAGCAGGATGGTGCTCACCATTTTCACTCATATTTAATTGGTGAAATCAAGTCCAGTGGACAAGCCCAGTGTTAAAATGGGCAGGGAAGCACAATCCTGTTGCAAGGAAGACAGTGAATATCTGGAAGCAGCAATGCAATCCACCACAACTAGTAGTGTTACCAGTTATCAGTGCTAAACTTATCAGCCCAAAAGCCCATGACTGGTGCTCCGCAGTAAAGAATATGGAAATTCTCTTCTCACTTTCCTGTAAAAAGGGGCCTCCTTTCCCTTAAGTCTGATTAGTAGGACTTGCAATTTGCATAAACATTCCTTTAGAATATTTTCCATCCCATCACTAGAGAAGAAACTCAACATTTTAACAAGATAGCTTCTCAGAACTTATTTCTAAAAGAACTTGTAGCACCAAGACAATGTTAGAGATTATTATAAGAATTTCATGACAAGGGGGGATGGCATTTGCTTCAGAAGGAAATGGAAGAGAATAGAGTCCCGTGTGCTAGCCTACCCAACAACTGTTTTCTCAGGACCTGTTTTGTCCAATTAAAGGTGATTCAGATTGAAGAGTTCCAAAGTATTATGAGGTTTCCCATCACTTTCTATGCAGAGAGAATATCAAGCTCTATCAAATTCTAATCCAAGACACACTTCTAATAAGTCAGAACCTTCATCAACACAAATGCCAGAAATTCACCCGTATTGCACTTTGGGCTTTAAGTAGAAATAGCCCGAGGGGAAACGGAGCGGATTCCATCTGTATTAAGTTTGCAGGATCCCACATCCAAGACCAAAGGCCCCAAAAGTAACTTCATGTGAAATAATTTAAGTGCAAATTTAAGGCAACAAATAACCAAGAATAGGTTCTCCAACGTATGAAGTATGTCATCGGAAGCATGATAAAGAAAGAAGCCATTCGGTGGTTATGATCCCGTTCTGTGTAGAACTCTAGAACGCACTGATATTAATTTTTAGTGGTTATCAGTTTGGCCTCTACTGAATAGACCAGCTTTATGGGAAACTCATCAGGAGTTGGGCGCTGACTCTGGTACTCCATCCTATCTGATAGTTAACGGTGCTACTCTGGGAGAGAGCTGAAGGCGCCACAAAGGATCTTACTCCAAAGCTCTTTACCTACTAGACACTGCAGATTTGGGGTAGAATATTTTTTCCTTCTTTCTTCTTCTCTTTTTTTTAAAATATTTTATTGTGGCAAAATATATATTACATAATTTTGACCATATTAACCATGTTACATGTAAAACTCCGTGATATTAATGACATTCACCACGGTGTGCACCCACTGTCACTGTCTATTCCCAAACGTTTCTCATCGCCCCAAACAGAAGCTCAGCACCCCTCATGTTTTACCTCCACACCCCACCCCCTGAGCCTCTGGTAACCACTAAGAAACTTTTGTCTCCAGCATTTGCCTGTTCTAGATATTTCTTGTAAGTGGTATCCAATATTTTCTGTTTTGTGTTGATTTAGTTCACTTAGGGTGATGTTTCCGAGGTTCATCCATGTCAAATCCACATCAAATCCATCTCTTTACTTGCACCTGCTCAAATGAAGCTGAAAATAGCTATTCACCAAGCCACTTTCACAGGGAAGGCAGAATATAGGGGTCGAGCCGCACACAGGTGGGCGTGGTCATGGCTGATGAGGAGGTGCTCTTTTGACTACTTCCATTTTCTTGGTGAAAGAACATGCTAACTGGACACACCAAAAATCATGAGCTCACCTCAAGGGAGCCTTCAGTGTTGTCTGGCAGGTTTCTACAGCTCCTTAACCCAATCAGCATCACCTGCTGAATCAGAAACTCTGGAGTAGGGTCTAGCAACCTGAGTTTTAACAAGTCCTCCATTCTGATGCTTACTCAAATGTAGACTCACTGTTGCTCCTTGGACTCTCCTGCCTTCCTAAAGGATTCCACAGCTTCTTTTCTCTCCTCAAAACTCTAATCCCTCTTCCACTTTCCTCACACTCAGTGGAAGACCTTGCTTCTTCTTTCACTAAGAACATGGAAGCAGTTGAAAGAGGACTCCCACAGTTGGGCATTACCACACCCACCAGCCTTGCAACTAGACCCAAGTTCTCTCCCTTCCCTGTTGTTACTCTTGGTAAACCACTCATGCCCTCATCCAAGCTCATCCGTTGTACTCTCACACTGAATTCTCTGAAATGCCCCAAAACATGGCTCCAGCAATTCATCAGTTGCTCCCACCCTTTTGGGTCATCAGTATAATGTTAAGTCTACCAGTAGTACGGTTCCTGTGTAAAATCAAAAAAAGACACAGATCTCTTGATCTTACCTCCCTTTCCTGCCCACTTTTTCAGATTTATTTTACATTAATGTCCACCCAAGAGTGATCTATTTTTGTTGCATCAAATTCTTCTCTTCCTGTTCTCTGCTGAATCTAATCTAATCAATCTTTTATTCCTACCACTCACCAAGAGCTCTTGTGAAGGATTCTAACAACCTCCCTATTGTTAAACCCAGTGGTTTGTTTTCAGTTCTCACTTTACACATCTGTCTGGAGCACCTGGCACAGGTGGTCATGTCTTCCCTTCTTCACTTGGCTTATAGAACACCACAGTTTCTTGGTTCTCCTTTTCCTCGACGATGCTGCTTTCCATTCCCCTTTGCTGGTTACTTCTCATTTCCCTAATCTCAAAATTTTGGAGTGGCCAGAGCTTTAGCTGAGTTCTGCTCACTTCTCTATTTCTGTTCAGTCCTAAGACATGGTTCTCAACCTTGGCTGTACATCAGAATTGCGTGGGGAACTGTGAAAATCTCAATGCACCCCTGATTAATTAAATCAGATTATCTTGGGTGAGTCAGAGGCATCACTATTTTTTAAAGCTTCCAAGTGATTGCTTTGTTCAGTCAAGTTTGAGAACCACTTTCCTAAGGGATCTCATCCAGTCTATTAGTAAATCATCTATATGCTAATGACCTCCATTTTTAGCTCTGAAGTCCTCTTCCATATACTGCATTTTTATGCAAATAACACTCACCTTCCGTTTTTGTTTTCAAACCACACCCTCCCCCCTTGAGGTATTTTCATAAGCAGGACACTATGCTAATTTTTGTTTTTACAGCAACATGTAAAAAAAAATCGGCATAGCGGGCCATATGAGAATACCTTGGGGGGGGCGGGGGGGGGGGAGGGTGTGGTTGGCAAACAAACCTAGAAGGCACAAATTATTTGCATAAAAATACAGTAATCCAGACTCCTACTCTGCATCCACAATTGGATGTCTAAGATGCAACCCAAACTTAAAGTGTTCCAACTGAACTTTTGATCTATTTCCCAGATATTCAACCACAGTCTTCATGTTAGATAATGGAAATTCCAACCTTCCAAGTTCTCAAGCAAAAGACCCTGAAATGTCCTCAACTCTCGTCTTTCTCTCATACCCCACATCCAATCTATAGCAAATCCTGTACTTCCAACTATATCCAGAATCTGAGTTCCTGGGTGCTAGAGTTAACACGCTCAGCTGCTGACCTAAAGGCTGGAGGTTCAAGTACACCTAAAGGCACCTAAAGTCCTACTGATCTACTTCGGAAAAATCAGCCATTGAAAACACTACGGAGCCTAGTTCTACTCTGACACACATGGGGTCACCATGAATCAGAATCAACTGGATGGCAAGTGGTTTTACCAACTACTTCTCACCATCCCCACTGCTACCTCCATGGACTAGGGTGTCCTAGTCTCCTGCTTGGGTGATCACCGCAGCCTCCCCTGCTATTTCGCTCTCTCTTCTCAACACAGCCAGAATGATCCTTCCAAAACAAAAGTCACTTCTTGTCACTCCTCTGTTCAAACCATCGAGTAGCTTCTGATTTTATTCAGGGTAAAATTCAAGGGCACAATTCTTCTTTTGAGGGAAATGTCCATGGGCACTCTTATATCTACAGGCTATTCCATGCCACTGCTGATCAGACATCATCAAACAAGAGATGGTGGAGTTGTTCCCAGATAACAAAAATTTTACCTCTTTTCTACAGGGCAGAAAATATTTTTAGATAGTTCTAGGTCAGCGTTTTCTAAAGTTACTTGACCATGAAACATTTTTTAAATTATAATATATTGATGGGACACCAAGAGAAGTTCATGAAATATAAATGCGGGCTTAGTTTAAAGCAGATGGCACCAGAAAAGTTCTCAAAGGTGAATTAATTGCTTAAAGAAATGATCAAAATTTGATTCAGATGCATTTTGCTTCATTGCAGAACAACAACAACAACAAAATAGAGGAATCTGCTTATTCGTAAGTTATTGAGAGCAAAATAAATCAACATTAAGTAATTTTTTTCACTTTGCATTTTTGTTATAAGAGAAGACATGCTACAAAAATGTTTTATTAAATAGTGCTTTTGGGGGGGTCTATTCTAAAATGTATTGCTGCTTAAAATTAGGAGTGATGTTGCTGAGTTCCATGCCTAATCAGCTACAGGAGCAAATCTATTCTGACATTTTGATTTAATTAGTTTGGGATAAGAACATTCTGTGTCTTCAAGCAGGATGTGTCCAAGGGACAAGGAATATCAACTACATTTTTCACAAGAGTTGGAAGCAACTGAACTGGGCCACCCAAAAAATCAGTTAAGGAGTCCTGGTGGCACAATGGTGAAAAAATCTGCTGCTAACCAAAAAGTCAGCAGTTGGAACCCACCTTGTGGCTCTGTGGGAGAAAGGCAATCTGCTCCTGTAAAGATTACATTCTAGGAAACCCTATAGGGCAGCTCTACTCTGTCACCTGGGGTTGCCATGAGTCGGAATCATCTTGACGGCACTCAATAACAACATTGAGTTCTATGCTAGTGGGTGGACTTGCTTTTTTTCCATCTTCTACTTTCGTAAAGATTAGAACCTTGGAAACCCTATGGGGCAGTTCTACTCTGTCCTGTAGGGTCACTATGAGTTGGAATTGACTTGATGGCAATGGAGTCCAGAGTCCTGCAAAGCTGCCATCCTATCCCCACTTTGCCAGTGAGGAAAACAAGTAGCGGAGAGACCAACAGACTCGACCGGATTCATTGCAGCTGGTGAACGGTGAGCCGGCAGGTACTCAGGTCTGTTCTTTCCCAAGCCCAGCTCCTTCCCATGTGCCCTGCCATCTATGAGGTATTTACAGTGCTGGAAACAACAAGGCAAAAGGCAGGATGAGAAGAAAGAGGCTGCCAGTAGAATGTGGATGAACAAAGAAGCTGTTAGGCCAAGGTCCAAGAAGAGGGCTCATTGCAGTTGAGGCAGAGGTGGGTGGAGGTCGGGAGGAGCCCTTGGTCTTCTGCTTGGTATTTTCCATGGCAGACACCAAGAATATAGCTGTTGCTCGACCTAGTGAAGAAACAGCACCACCCATGGACAAATTAAGGTAGGACTTCCAGGCCAGGGAGAGGGGCTTGTAAGGGTCTCACAGAGGGAAAATCCCAAGTTCCTGAAACCATCTTGGGGACTTGGGTGACCTTAAGAATCTGGAAGACCCTTTGTCCTCATTTCTTACTCCTGATTCAGTAAGTTATTTTTTTGCATCCCTGAAACCCCAGAGAATGTGAATATGGCCCTTCTTCCCCTCCAGCCCTCAGCTAAAAATTATGGCACATCAAACTTGAAATCTGCCTACAGTTCCCACTCCCAATGCAACACCCACATCCACAACACAAAAGAAAATCAAGGTCAGCTTTAAGTGACTCAGAAGTTTAGTTCTCTCTCGGTTTTTCATGGAGACTGCCTCCTCCCCATCTTAACTCCCACTGTTCAACCTGAGGGACTTTCCCTGTGGCAAACAAGCAACAGCCTCATCGGAGGTGTCACCTCCCGTGGAGAAGTTTGATGAGTAAGAAAGCTGATTCATGACTGAAATGAATGCCTCCAAATCTGTTTTGAAAGTTTATGTTTTTATTTTTCACTAGGACAAATATTTGGCTATGCCCAAACCCCCAACAGTAAAATAAAAACCATCCATAATCCTATCTCCTATAGGTAACAACTTTGGACCTTTAGATTGAAATAGACCATCTTATAAATATAGTTCTGTAGTCTTTTTTTTAATAAAATTACTATGAGAACTTTTTAATTTGATATATATTCTTGTACTGTATGTTTTCTAATGACTGTATAATATTTCATCATGATGTTCAGCCGTGATTTTCTTTTTTGTACATCTTTGTAAAGAACATTTAGGTGGTTTTCCTTTGTTTAATTTATAAATACTGAAGTTGTCAAAAATTTTATTTTACTTGCATCAGCAATCAATGCCCATGGAAGCAGCAGTCAAGAAATCAAACAACATATTGCACTGGGCGAATCTGCTACAAAAGAACTCTTTAAAGTCTTAAAAAGCAAAGATGTCACTTTGAGGACTAAGGTACACCTGACCCAAGCCATGGTATTTTCAATCACCTCATATGCATATGAAAGCTGGACAATGAAAAAGGAAGACCAAAGAAGAATTGACACATCTGAATTATGGTGTTGACGAAGAATATTGAATATACCATGGACTTCCAGAAGAACAAATCTGTCTTGGAGGAAGTGGATGGTGAAACTTCATCTCACTTACTTTGGACACATTATCAGAAGGGACCAATCCCTAGATAAGGACATCATGCTTGGTAAAGTAGAGGGTCAGTGAAAAAGAGGAAGACCCTCAGCGCAGTGGATTAACACAGAGGCTACAACAATGGGCTCAAACATACCTACAAATATGAGGATGGCTCAGGACAGGGCAATGTTTCCTTTTGTTACACATAGTATTGCTGTGAGTTGGAGCCAACTTGATAGCACCTAAAAGTATATTATAAATAATAATACGGTGAACATCTTTAAGCATAAATCTTTGTACGTATGTTATATTACTCAAATTATGCCTTACATTCTTATCTTAGAAGTCTAATCTGTGGGTCAAAACTTACAGGCATTTTTAAAGATTTTAATCTGTATCTTAAAGTGGTTCAACAGGAATATTATAACAGTATAAATCTGCATAAATAATTGTTAAAGGTGATTCTCCTTCCTCTAACTGCCTGAAACTTATACCTTATTCATTAATATTAACACAATAATAATTTGTAACTATCATATTAATTTCTGTTTTTAAAATGAGTGGTGCTGAAGATTATTTTTTGTATGCTTAATAGGCATTTGCATTTCTTCTCTTATGATTTATCAGAATTATTAGTAATATTCCATTGGTCAACTCTCCCTGCATTTTGTTTATTTTTAAATTTACACAGCAGACTGTTAACACACATCATGAAAAATCCAAACCCTATAAAATATAGAGAATAAAACGTTATATTCTTTCTTCATCCTCTCCCTCATCTATTTTTTGTCCCCAGCAAGTAACCACTCTTAGAAATTTATTTTATATTTTTTTAAGGGGCTTTTCATGATTAAATAGCTGGGCTGGAGGTGCATTTGAAATCCTGAAACGTGTGAGTAACTTGTCCTCCAAACTCTCACCAATGGTGTTGGACACGGCCCCTTCCTCACACCATCACCTGTCACCAATGTTTTCAATATTTCTATATGGATTGCAAATCGTTGTTGTCATCTGGGGGTCCTGGCTCTCTCTGAGGTGGGTCAATCATCTTTGAACGTTTACTGTCCATTAATATTTCTCCTCGGAATGTGGAGGGTGTGAGCAGACACAATGAAGAAGGGGGACTAGTGGGTGCAGAATGATGTTTCATGAAAACAATTGTTGGTGATAAATAATAGAAGTGGACCTCCGCCTTGAATAAGTGTGTGTGCTTCTGTCCCCGTGGATGGCCCCGCTCTCCTCTAGCTGGGTGATCATTTCCTTTGCTCTGCCCGAGAAGGAGCAACACGTGCACTATCATCGGTTACTGGTGCCCTTGGAGAGGACCTCTGCCTGTGTCTCTATTTCTTAATTAAGTTGCGATACGCCAGAGGGCAGCTGGAGGGGAACCTCAGCGCTCCTGCTCCCTCCCCTCCCCTCCTACCCGCACAGTGGAGCATAGCCTGCTGCCTGGTCCCAGACCCTGCTCATCAGGCTCAAGTCCTGAAAAGGACCAGGCATCGTGTATCTGGCTTGGAAGTCCCACAAGGAATCCACAGACAGGTCAAGGGGAGCCTTTTCTAAGACCACCAACGACATTTGATTATTTTTCTGTTAAAATGAAACTAAACCAAAAAACCCAACTACTCCCAGGCAAATGGTCTACCTGCCAGTACACTGAATGAATACTTGCTTTCAGTTTTGCTAAGAGGAGTCCCTGGTGGTGCAGTGGTTAAGCGCTCGGCTGCTAACTGAAAGGTCAGTGATTCAAACCCACCCAGCAGCTCTGCAGGAGAAAGATCTGGCTGGTGATCTGCTTCCATAAGGATTACATCCAGGAAAATCCTATGGGGCAGTTCGACTCTGTCAGATTGGGTTGCTATCAGTCGGAATCAACTCTACGGCACCCAACAACCACAGTCAGGTTCCTGCTCTGTCCCAGGTCTCTACTTCCTGAGAATTTTAGAGTGATGGTACACTTGACAAACTTTAACTTGTGTCTGTAATGATCTCACCTGGGGCGATGCCGCCCTGCAGGGACATGCATGTGGCAATGTCTGAGGACATTTTTGTCTATCACAGCTTAAGGAGGTGCTACTGACTTCTCATGGGTAGAAGCCAGGGACGTTGCTTGTCATGGATTGAATTATGTCCCCCCCAAAATGTATGTATCAATTTGGCTGGGTCAGGATTCCCAGTATTGTATGATTGTGTAACATTTTGTAATCTGATGTGATTTCCTTATGTGTTGTAAACTCTATCACTATGATGAGGTTATACAGATGAGGTCTACAAGATTGGATAGTGTCTTAAGCCAATCTCTTCTGAGATATAAAAGACAGAAGCGAGCAGAGACCCATGGGAATCTCATATCACCCAGAAAGCAGCGCCAGGAGCAGAGAGCATCCTTTGGACCTGAGGTTCCCATGCTGAGAAGCTCCCAGACCAAGGGAAGACTGATGCATCACAAGGACCTTCCTCCAGAGCTGACAGAGAAAGCCTTCTCCTTGAGCTGATGCCCTGAATTTGGACTTGTAGCCTACTGGACTGTGAGAGAATAAATGTATCTCTGTTAAAGCCATCCACTTGTGGTATTTCTGTTACAGCAGCACTGGAAGACTAAGACTTGCTCACTATCCTACAGTGAACAAAACAGCTCCCCACAGTAGACAATCACCCAACCCACTTGTCAAAGGGTCAAGGTTCAGAAGTCCTGGGCTGGACTTGAACCTACTCTGTAGCAGGCTTAGCAGCCAGCTGTCAGCCTAGGTGGCCGGAAGCTGACCTCTTCCCTGCTGGAACACTGCCTTGGATTACCTCACATGCTGTGCTCTGGAGGGGAGACAGAAGCACTTCTGCATGTTTCATTTCAAATCCTGTTACTGGACCTTGTTCTGCAACAAAGGCCACATTAGTTCATGCATATAATGAAAAATTGTGCCATTCACTTCACCCAATTCTTTCTCAAAATATTTACCATTGCAAATCTGACGGTAACTGAATTCTATAGAAACTGAGTGCACCCTGACCCATATCATTATAATTCTGAGATGATGTCTTGGACCTTTCATCAACAAGCAGTGCAATAATCCATTATGTAGGAAGAAATACTCATATTACAGTAAACAATGCCAGCAATCCATAAATAATCTACGTGTCTGCCCCATGCTCAAGGTCTAGCTGCTGATTCATAAGGCAATGGTAATGCCACGTGCCGCAGGATTTGTATTTACACGAGTATCTGTAGCATTGATTTCAGTGCTAGCTATATATTTTTTCTTTTCTTTCCTTGTCCTTGTTTATCACCCTAGCCTGTAAAGAATTAACGCTTGATGTTCAGATTGAGTAGAGAATCATTTCGCATCAAAGAAGCACGTGCGTTTCCTTAAGCAAGATGCTAGCAGACCTCACTTCCGCAAAGACACAACTGCTTAAAACATAATCAAAGACTTGCATTAGTTTCAGAAGAAATGGCAAATATTGATGAATGTGGGAAAACAGGATGAGGGAACTGGACACAAAAATTTGGAGCATCCATTTCTTCTGTTATTTATCCACCATGTATTTATTACACAATCCCGTGTGTGGTTATGAACCTGCAGTTTATATATTACAGGGGGGTGCACTTTTCTCAACAGTTGGATTGATCACTTTCCAAAATTATCAACGTGTGGGTTATTTAAAAATAATGTCTTGCAACAGTACAACCCATTTTAAACACCTTCCAGCTATGGATTCAACTTATAAATGTTTTATAAGGTTGCGTTCTGGGCTGGTTTTGGCATGGCTGGGGTAACTTGAGCCTGAGCAGCCACAGATGGAAATCAGAACTCAGGTGGCTGAGAGAAGTAACATGGAGCAAGTGAGAAGCTGAGTCCATGAGCTCAGATGTGCAAGAGAGAGCGAGCACATTCATTTATAGTCTTCACTTCAACTTTACTCACTCTGAGCTGCCCTCTCCTTCCTGGCGAGCGGAATACTCACCCTCAGTCATTATGGGGGCTCTCTACTGCCCCCCCACCCCACCAGGACCCAAGCACAGAGTACAGTCCTCCTGGTCACCACCCAAATGCCCGTTGTCCAGGACACAGAGTTCTTGGAAGCTGAACAGCAGAGGGGTGGAAACACAGTTGCTTAAGTTGGATTCAAACCCTACCTCAGCCAGTTACTAGTTGTGTGATCTATAAAATCCAGATAAAACGTTGTTGGGTGCCGCTGAGTCGATTCCAACTTACAGTGATCCCATGTGACAGAGGAGAAGTGCCCCATGGGGTTTCCTAGGCTATGATATATTTTTTATTTTTATTGTACTTTAGATGAAGGTTTACAGAGCAAATTAGTTTCTTATTAAACAATTAATACATATATTGTTTTGTGACATTGGTTACCAAACCCACGACATGTCAACACTCTCCCCTTCTCGACCTTGGGTTCTCCATTAACAGCTTTCCTGACCCCTCCTGCCTTCTCGTCCTTGCCCCTGGGCTGGTGTGTCCATTTAGTCTCGTATATACAGCTGAGCTATGTGTGTTATTGTTTGTTTAATGGGCCTGTCTAATCTTTAGCTGAAGGCTGAACCTCACAAGTGACTTCAGTCCTGAGTTAAAAGGGTGTCTGGGGGCCATATTTTCAGGGTTTCTCCAGTCTCTTTCAGACCAGCAAGTCTGGTCTTTTTTTTGTGAGTTTGAATTTTGTTCTACATTTTTCTCCAGCTCTGTCCGGGACCCTCTATTGTGATCCCTGTCAGAGCAGTCAGTGGTGGTAGCCAGGCACCATCTAGTACTAGACTCAGTCTGGTGCAGGCTGTGGCAGTTGGGGTCCATTGGTCCTTTGGACTAGTCTTTCCCTTGTGTCTTTCGTTTTCTTCATTCTCCCTTGCTCCAGATGGGGTGAGACCAGTGGAGTACCTTAGATGGCCGCTCACAGGCTTTTAAGACCCCAGCACTACTCACCAAGATAGAATGTAGAACATTTTCTTTATAGACTATTTATGCCAATTGAGCTAGATGTTCCCCAAGACCATGGTCCCCACATCCCTCCCCCCAGCAATTTGGTCCCTCAGGGAGTTTGGATGTGTCTATAGAGCTTCCATGAAGTCTGGTCTTTTTTTGTGAGTTAGAATTTTGTTCTACATTTTTCTCCAGCTCTGTCCAGGACCCCCTATAGTGATCCGTGTCAGAGCAGTCAGTGGTGGTAGCTGGGCACCAAATAGTGGTGCTGGACTCAGTCTGGTGGAGGCTGTGGTGGCTGTGGTCCATTAGTCCTTTGTACTAATCTTTCCCTGTGTCTTTGGTTTTCTTCCTTCTCCCTTGCTCCAGACGGAATAAAACCACTGGAGTATCTTAGATGGCTGCTCACAAACTTTTAAGATCCCAGACACTACTCACCAAAGTAGGATGTAGAACATTTTCTTCATAAACTGTGTTATGCCAATTGAGCTAGATGCCCCCGAGACCATGGTCCCCAGCCCTCAGCCCAGTAACTCGGTCCCTAAGGGAGTTTTGATGTGTCTAGGAAGCTTCTATGATCTTGTTTGTACAAGCTGTGCTGGCTTACCCAGTATTGTGTACTGTCTTATCCTTTACCAAAGTTACCACTTATCTATTGTTTAGTTAGTGTTTTTCTCTCCCCATCTCTCTCTTCCCTCGTAACCATCAAAGGTTGTTTCTTTCTGTTTGTAAACCTTTTCATGAGTGTTTATAATAGTGGTCTCATACAGTATTTGTCCTTTTATGATTGACTTATTTCACTCAGCATATTGATGAGATTCATCCATATTGTGAGATGTTTCAAAGGTTCATCATTGTTCTTTATTGTTGTGTAGTATTCCATTGTGTGTATGTACCATAGTTGATCCATTCATCTGTTGATAGATACTTAGGTTGTTTCCATCTTTTTGCTATTGTGAATAATACTGCAATGAACATGCGTGTGCATATGTATATTCGTGTGATGGCTGTTATTGCTCTAAGATATGTTACCAGGGGTGGGATTACTGGATATTATGGTATTTCTATTTTTAGCTTTTTAAGGAAGCACCCCATAGTTTTCCAAAATGATTGTACCATTTTGCATTCCCACCAGCAGTACATAAGAGTTCCAAGCTCCCCACAGCCTCTCCAACATTTGTTATTTTCTGATTTTTTTTTTAATTCATGCAAGCAGTGTTGGAGTGAGGTGGTAACTCATTGTAGTTTTGATTTGTATTTCTCTAATGGCTGTGATCTTGAGCATTTCCTCATGTGTCTGTTAGCTGCCTGAATGTTTTCTTTGGTGACATGTCTGTTCATATCCTTTGCCCATTTTTTAACTGGATTCTCTTTTTTGCTGTAGAGTTGTTGGATTTTCTTACAGATTTTGGAGATTCGATCTTTGTCAGATTTGTCATATCCAAATTTTTTTTCCCAGTCTGTAGGTTCTCTTTTTACTCTTTCAGTGATCTTTTAATGAGCATAAGTGTTGACTTTTTAGATGATCCCAGTTATCTATCTTATCTTCTGGTGTTTGTGTATTGTTAGTTATGGTTTGTATCCTATTTATGCTGGGTATTCAGGTCTCTAGTGTTGACCTTATTTTTTTCTTCTATGATTTTTATGGTTTTTGGTTTTATATTTAGGTCTTTGATCCATTTTGAATTAGTTTTTGTATATAGTGTGAGGTATTTTTTTACAAATGGACATCCAGTTTTGCCTGCACCATTTGCTAAAAAAAACTATCTTTTCCCATTTAGTGGACTTTGGGCCTTTGTCGAAGAACAGGGTAACCTTAAGTAGATGGATTTACATCTAGTTTCTCGATTCTGTTCCATTGGTCAATGTGTCTGTTATTGTACCAGCACCAGGCTGTTTTGACTACCATAGCCGTATAGTAGGTTCTAAGATCAGGTAGTGCGAGTTCTCCTACTTTATTCTTCTTCTTCAGTAGTGCTTTACTTATTCAGGGCTTCTTCCCTTTCCATCTAAAGTTAATGATTAGTTTTTCCATCTCATTAAAGAATGCTGTTGGTATTTGGATCAGGATTGTGTTGTATTTGTAGATTGCTTTGGGTAGAATTGACATTTTCACAATGTTGAGTCTACCTATCCATGATCATAGTATGTTTTTCCATTTATGTAGGTCTCGTTTAGTTTCTTGCAGTAGCATTTTGTAGTTTTCTTTGTATAGGTCTTTTATGTCCCTGGTTAGATTTATTCCCAAGTATTTTATTTTTTTAGGAACTATTATAAATGGTATTGTTTTTCTGATTTCCTTTTCGTAGTTCTCTTTATTAGTATATAGGAACCCAACTAATTTTTTTATGTTTATCTTGTATCCTGCTACTCTGCTTAGGCTGTAATCTTTACAGAAGCAGATCGCCAGGTCTTTAGTCTGCAGACCGCTGGGTGGGTTCAAACAGTTGACCTTTCAGATAGCAGCTGAGTGCTTAACCACTGCACCACCAGGGCTCCTTTGAAACATAGTAACTTCCCTTAAAACTGATATGTTGTTCAGAAATAGCCCAGCAGAGTTTCCCATGCAGTCAGCGCTCAGTTGCGCAGACCTGGTGTGAGTTTCTCACTCAAAGCCTCAGGGTTTCATGTCACATGGGGATGAAGCCTCGAGATGCTGTGCTTGGAGCCCAACTAGGCCAGCCCCTGGAATCCCTGTCCTCCTTGTCTTTGCCCCTCCCCAGAGCTCTGCCATAGGTGTTCCCAGTGTCTATGCACCTCCCTTCTCTTCCCAGCCTGGGGAGAATTTTTACTGCTGCCCTATTCTGCCTGCCATGCCAATTCCTTTTTGGGAAACATCTAGTACAATTGTCTCAAGGAATTATTCTTTCACAAGAGAAGTAAAGAGCTGACAATTTCTCACACCATCTTTTTTCAGTTCTTCAAACATTTCCAAGGCGAGGGAATACCAAGGGCTGGCTTCAGGCAAAGCTGGATACAGAGGCTTCAAAGACTTTACCAGGTTTGAATCTTATTATCTCCATTTTTAGGTTGTGCTTTTCTATGGGATGGCTTCTATCTTGGTTATCTAGTGCTGCTATAACAGAAATACCACAAGGGAGTAGCTTTAACAAACAGAAATTTATTTTCTCACATAGAAGTCTGAATTCAGGGTGTCAGCTCTAGTGAAAGGCTTTCTCTCTCTGTCGGCTCTGGGGGAGGGTCCTTGTCTCTTTAGGTTCTATTCCTTGGCTCCTTGGTGATCTTCATATGGTGTAGCATCTATCTTCCCCTATGTTTGCTTCTTGCCTATTTGTTTAATCTTTTTTATATCTCAAAAGAGATTGACTTAAGACACATCATACACTAATACCGTCTCATTAACATAATGAAGAAAACGTATTCCCGAATGGGATTATAACCACCGGTATAGGGGTTAGGATTTACAACATACATTTTGGGGGGAGACAATTCAATCCATAACAGCTTCACTCTCAAACAGGATTTACACTCATGGTGGAGAGATGGTACCTAGTAGCTCCAGGCCTGTACTCATCTTCCAAGGAATCTGGAAGGAGCAAGGTGAACTACTGACACAACTTCCTGGATTTGCCTCTGAATATCCAGTTCCTGTTGCTCCCAAGATCCAACTTCTTCCCGCCCTTCACTTGTTCAATCATTCCACATATGTACTCTAAACAAAGATGATCTCCTTTTCAGTTAGCTAGTTGGAGCTGGGTTGCTGTCACTTACAACTAGACAATTTTAACTCACACAGAACATTCTCCATAGCTAGCAATCTTTTAAGCAATCAGCCCCTGTCTATGGTATTTGTTCAAAATCTGGCTTTTATAATTGCCTTTTTGTAATTAGGCACACTCACAGATGCGAATGGACTAGATGAAGCATTAGCCTGCCGTCCAAGGACAAAGACTGTAGAGATAGTTACTTCCATAATCACAGTAAGTCCCTGAAGCCAGCTCAGTTCATTTGCTCATTCATTCACTCATTCATTTTAAAAATTATCACTCAGAGCTTCTTATCTGCAAAGTATCTATCACAGCTATGGAGAACACAGAGATGGACCTCAGGAGCAATGACAAGACATGAATAAACCTCACTGTGAACCAGAAGAAGTGGGTAATCTCACACCAGAGTTACAGAGAGGGTCCCCTGGGAGTTTAGAGAAGGTATGACTCCCAACTCATGCAGGGTGAAGGCATGCCTCAGGAAGGGCTTCATGGATAAGGTTTAATTTTGTCTGACCGAGGGACAGGATAACACACGGATTGGGGGCCTTTACTTCCAAGTATGTGTGTGTTGGGGGGTGGGGGGAAGCAGAAATAGCATCCTCTTCCTACCTGGGTTCTAGACCAATAAAGAGCTAGACAGGAGCCTTGCAGCTAGAGAAACAGAGCTCACCATGCTTATGGAAGCCTAGTAGGCTGGTTACTACCCATCTCTGAATTAAACAGACACATCTGCCTGGTCACAGGCACAGCTGGACAAACAGCTCCCTTCAGAGGGAGACGCCTTTTAGTGCATGAAGAAGAGCCGGGAGGAATGTAAAGTTTATCACTGTGATGGTTAACATTGTGTGCCAGCTTGGCTGGGCCATGATTCTCAGTGTTTTAACGTGATCACTCTCATGACTGAATATACTATGAGTAACCAGTCAGATGAAAGGGAGTCTCCTTGGGGATGTGGCCTGAATCTGAATATAAGCAGACGTTCTGGCTTTTTGCTCTCTCTGGATCCTAGGGTTACCTCCTGTCGTCTCATCTCTGGTTCTTGGGACTTGAGCTGTCAGCTTATTTGCTGAACTTGGGATTCGTCGATCTGTACAGCCTGTGAGTGGAGCCCTGCTCTCCAACCTGCTGATCTTGGGCTTGCCAGTTTCTGCGGCTGCGTGACTTGGGAGAGGGCTCTCCCCTGATCCATGGACTTTGGACATTCTAACCTCTACAATCGAGTAAGCTGTTTCCTTAATATAAATCCCTCTCTATATATTTATACCCTTTAGTGGTTTTGCTTCTCTAAAGAACCCAGCTTAAGACAATTACCCACATGGGATACTGAGAGGAAAAGTAGGTGCTATTAATAATTGCAGTCTCTGGGTGGTATAAAGTGTTAAGCACTCACCTACTAGCTGAAAGGTTGGCAGTTTGAGCCGACCCAAAGGCACCTCCAAAGACAGACCTGGCTATTTGCTTCCAAAAGATCACAGCCGTTGAAAACCCTGTGGAGCACAGTTCTTCTCTGACACACATGGGGCCACCATGAATCAGAGTCGACTTGATGGCAACCAACAACAGCTTTAATAATTACTTTGGAACAATGATCAAAAGTTGAGGCTGTTCTAGATAAACAGAGAGTAGACCAAACCTCCTTGCTGAAAAAACCCATTACCTACGAGTTCATTCTAACTCATAGCCACCCTATAGGACAGAGAAGAACTGCCCCATAGGGGGGTTTCCAAGGAGTGGCTGGTGGATTCAAACTGCTGACCTTTTGGTTAGCAGCCGAGCTTTTAACCACTGTGCCACAAGGGCAGGGGGACAAATTCTAAAGAAGGGTGCTTAAATTGAACATGCTGAGATCCTTCCCCAAATTCATCAGCCAGGTGCTCCCCTCTTCCCTGAAGATAAGTGCAAGGCAGAGACACCCAAAGTTCTCAGGAAGTTCTTCCTTATGTATGTTTCTTACAAAAGTAAAGATTATCGGATAAATGTTCTATTAAGGATCAGCAAAAAAACAAAACAAAAAACAAAAAAGGAGGTGGGGTATATAAGGTCGTTTACAATGAAAAAGGGATCTAGCAGGAAATAAGATTAAAAACAGTTAGGTAAGTACCCAACTTGCAGAAATAAAGAACTGGCGCTACTGATTGCTCACCTTCTATGTGACATACTTGAATGAATGGTTCTTCCCCATGCTTTGTATAACTTCATTCACTCATTTGATTCCATAAAGAGCCCTGCAGATTGGGTGCCATTGTCATCACCATTCGACAGACTAGGAAACAGAGGCTCAGAGATATCTGGTGGCTTGCCCAAGATGACAAAGCCACTAGAAGGCAGAGCTGAGATTAGACTCTAAGCCATCAGTCTCCAAAGTCCACGTAGTTTCTGCCTCTTCTGAAATGACTATGCCTGAGGGTCCTATTTTTGAATAGAACAAAGAAAATCTAAGTGAGATAAGAGGGACTGGAGCTCTTGACTGACTCAGAGAAAGAGTCACACAGGTGTCTATGCTACTCAGGACCTCCTTTGTTGCACCTTCAGGAGGACACACACCCCACTTGTGGAACAGAGCTGCTCTGGCCCCAGCTTAATTACAGCCAGTCAGCATGGACTCACCCATGAAAAACCATGCTTGGTTGATCTGATAGAATTTTTCAAGGCAACAGCACAAAGAGTCACCAGGAGAAAGCCGGGCTATAATTTACTTGGACTTGAAGAAAGCTTTTGATATAGTAGCACACAAAAGACTAATATTCTAGGTCAGCAAGTATGTAATGGCTAGGGAGCTGCTTGAACGGGTAAGGAGCTTGTCAGGATCTTCCAGATAGAGAGGATAAGCGTCGTAGTAAACAGCTCAGGGCAGGGAAGATGTGACAATTGGAATTCTGCTGACAGCAGCATTCTGGTGGGCTTTGCTTGTTTCCGACTACTCCATCAGCCATGTTGGAGTTAAGGGAAGGCCAGTTGGCTTTTTCCAAGGGCCTCGAGACATAGGTTTGAATTCTTTAGTCCAAGAGATAGTCCAGAGGTGTTCGTGGGTCAAGAGGAAGTTTTATCTGGCAGCTGGGAGCTGAAGCTGCAATTTTCACTAAAGTTGCTTTAGTGAATTTAGATTCTTCAGAGGATTTAAAATCGTCTAAGCAGACAATTTTTGAGCGCTGGCTTTGCTCTCAGCATTTCTTTACCCCACTAGTAACCATTTTCCAATTTCCCTGTGAGGAACCTGCCCCCTCACTCTCCCAGCTCACGTAGCCAATGTGGGTTTCATCCCCAGTCCTAAAACTGGGGTGCAGAACCCACCCAATCTAATCAACATCTTGTATTCTCAAGGGCACAGGGAATGGCTCAAGAGTGGACACATGACCCGTATTAGACCAATCAGAGTGAGCCTCAGAACTGCGACTACTGGGTCAAGACTCCCTCTACCATGGTAACCACCTTAGGAAACCCTCAGCCTTGCCTTGGGTGGGGTGTCTGGGCATGAGACATGAGGAAGCGCTGCAGCCATTTCTGAGAGAAGGCTGGGCACAAAGCCCATACGCAGAAGGGAGAGCCTGAAGAGCCATTGTGAAATGGACCCACGTTGTTGGTAATGTTGCTTGAACTGCCTCTGGGTGAAAGTCACGTGAGTCGGTATCTTCAGATTTTAGGCTGGTTTTGGTTGGGTTTTCTATTTCTTCCAGCACAAAGAATCCTGGCCGAATTGAACCTCTCCCAATGCCAGTTTATGTATTACCATTAGGTTTTTAGACACAGAGCTTAATCTATAAAACATAAAATGGGAACTTCTCAGAATAAAGCTGGAGTGGAGGGGGGTCTTCCCCAGTCCCCGCCCAAGGCCACCCTGAAAAGCTCAATGATCACACCCAGAAGTCTGGAGAAGATTTGGGAATCCTTTCCAGTCCAAACACTCATTTTATATTAGAGAAAGTGGAGGCCACTGAAGATTGGCAACTTGCCCATGGTCACAAAGCCAGAGCTGCAATAGTCCCTAAGGGCCAAAGGTATTTTCTATTTAATATTGAGAGGAACTGAACCCTTTATCTACTGTCCAGACACATGGTTCCTTCCCACCAACTCTGTAAAATCCTGGTTTCTTGGCAATGACTTAAATAGATCACCTAGTATAAGTTGGGTTTTGTCCTAGGCATATCTTACATGTAATCAGTTTATCATCTTAATCTTCATCATCCTCATCATCATCCTAACAGTTATCAGTACTACTTATCAATGGTCAGAGTCCTAATGCTGTATAAGGCACTGTCCTAAGTATCTTGCTAGTGTTATCATGGTGTCTTCATGAAAACATCCTAAATGCTAACTGCTGTCTTTAGTTCCAGGGAGCCCTGGTGGCAAAATGGTTAAACAAGGGTTGCTGCTAAGGGCAAGGTCAGCAGTTTGAACCCACCAGCAACTCCGTGGAAAAAAGACCTGGAAATCTGCTCCTATAAAGATTAAAGCCTAGGAAACCCTATGGGGCAGTTCTACTCTGTCATAAAGGGTTGCTATGAGTCAGAATCAACTCAATGGCACACAACATTAGCCCCAGCTTACATATGGGAAACTGAGGTTTAGGGAATTCAGTTTTCATTTAGTCAACAGATATCTTTCCAGAGTCAATAGTGTGGCAGACACTGTGCCAACCACTAGGAAACCAGTGTCAGAAAAACCAATATTCTCTTTCCCTTCATGGAGCTTAAAGCTGGGCAGAGGCTTGTGTGGCCAGAGAGCAATGAGCAAAGGACAGTGTCCTGGATGATGCTCGGGAGAGATTATCCAGGGTATTAAACGAGGCTGTTAGAAATTTTATTCTTTATCTTGTAAGCTCTGGGGGTTCATTTATGGGTTTTCTTCAGGGGAAGAAGATGATGAGATTTGTACTTTGAAAGAACAACTTGGAATAATGTGGTGATTCCAGAGATAAAGAACATGGAAGAGATTTGACAAATACTTGGGGGTAAACCTCTCAAGTGGAGGCTACGTTGATTATGGAGGATGAAGACTGGAGACACCACAGCTAATGTCTAGGATCTGAATTAACTACCTGGGTGAAGGCAGCTCTAGTCCCCAAGACAGGACCCACAGACGGAGATTTGGTGGGTATGTGTTCCATTTTCACTGGCCTTCTACTTTACCAAACATGATGTCCTTTTCTAGCCATCGGTCTTTTCTAATGATGTGTCCAAAATAAGCAAGCCAAAGTCCTACCATCCTCACTTCTAAGGAGAGTGGGCTTCATGTGTTAGAAATTAGTGGACAACTGACCCAGAATAAGACGCAACCTTAGAACTATTAGGGAAATATGTGTGTATATGAGTTAGCAAATGGCCCAACACTGGGCAGAATCCATCCCAGGAATAAACAGTGACACTACATGGCTTGTGATTTCCTTCCTGAACTTAACTGTTGTATGATCCCCATAGGAGGGTGGGCCTGGATTGTGGGTGAGATGAAATGAAAATGGTGGCTGCACCTGTGTCTCAGAACAGGTCTGTAATTTAAATATAAGAACGGAAACTCGAATGCATTTTTCTTATCTAATTGCCACCAATGGCTCCCACAAACGGGAAACTACATTACAATGAATACTTGCACATCTCGTCATTAGTGAAAGTGTTTTGGGTCTTGTATAATAAATGTTGAAATTGTATGGGCATTGCCTTTACATAACAAGGTCACGCTTTCTGTCTTTGAGAACTTTGTGACTTGGGACAAGTTACTTAACCTCTATATCTGTATTCTCATCTGTAAAATGAGTGTAACCTCATAGGGTCATTGCAAAGATTAAATATGATAATAAATGGACATTGCTTCGCCAAGTGCCAGGCACAGGGTAAATGCTTGGAAGATGTTAACAGCTGATAGAATCAGTAGTTAAGAACCATGTTGTTGTTTTTACGGTTGCTGTTGAGTCAGCCCCAACACGTAGAGACCTTATGTACTATGGTTAAACCTTGCCCAGCCCTGCGCCATCTTCACAGTCTTTGGTATTATGAGACCATTGTTGCAGCCATTGTGTGAGCTACCGAAGTGCATCACAAACAAAAGGTAATCAGAAGGAACTGTTCACCAGACCAGTGGTTCTCAAAAGGACAGGTCTGCCCCCAGGGGACACCTGGCAATTCTGGAGACATTTGGATTGCCACAGCTGGAGATGTGGGCTTTACTGGCATCTAGTGAGCAGAGGCCAGGGATGCGGCTAAAGATCCTACAACGCACGGGACAACCTACAGCAACAAAGAATGATCCAGCCCCAAATGTCAGTGAGAAACCCTGGATTGGGTGAACAAAATTCTCAATCAGAAAATTGGTGGTTTTGTCCATATAGGAAGTTTCTGTTGAAAAACACCTTCCTCTGTGGTAAGAACCCACATTCCGAGACACAAGTGGGCACACAGCTGTCCTGGGGTAGACTTGCTTGGCGTTAAGATATTCTTCCCCACAACCTCACACACCGGGGTGTTCCAGTTCAGATGGGCTGTTCTGTTTTGTGAAGTCCCCACATGCTGGTTGGTGTCTGATTCCTGTGGACACAGAACCTCATGGCTAGGAATAGGATCAGTTCATGTGCTTAGGAAGAGAGGACAAGATCACAGCCAATCTATGATTTAGATCCCTGGAAACTGTTCCCCAGACAGAATGGTCTCGTGAAACTGCTCACCCCGCCCTCATCAGAGTCCTGTTGCCTGGCTGAGAACAATTGCCATTAAACAGACCAAGTCATTCCCTCCAGCCCCAGCCTGCTCTCAGCCAGCAACCTAACTAACCTACAGCACCTGTCGTGTGCACTGGAACATCAAGGGAGGTGGGGGGAGAGAGGTGGCGGCGGCGGAGAAGACAGCCGGGGCAGAGGGCTACAGGCTGCTTGTGTCTTCCCTGATTGTCTTCTGAAACAAATGACCAGCAGCTGGATAGTTTCTGTGACTAGAACTCCAGAAATGATTCATGTGCTTATATGTTAATTAGGAGCAATCATTTTTCTGCAGAGCAACCCAGCAAATATGATGACCAAATGAATCTGCGTGCTTCAGTGCCAATGGCAACATTTAATCTGGAGAGACACAGCTCCCTGCAAGAGCCTCCTGGAGAGAAGGCAGATTCCGCTTTGAAGGGAAGAAACACATTCCATTCTCTGCCTGGACCAGGGAGAGGGGCTCTCAGGTGGGTGCTGACGTGTTTCTGGATGGTTCTCTGGTTGTGGTGCTGGGATCCAACAGGGAAAATAATAATAACAATCATAAATATCATGCAATACGCATTCCTCATTTCCTCTGTGCCAGACACTGAAGATACAAACGTTACACGCATTAGGTCATGAAAGCCTCACAACAACCCTGTGATATAAATATTATTATTATTGCTGGAAGAACGAACAAATCTGCCTTAGAGGAAGTACTGCCAGAATGCTCCTTAGAAGTGAGGATGGTGAGATTTTGTCTCCCTTATTTTGGGCATGTTATCAGGCGGGACCAGTCCCTGGAGAAGAACATCATGCTTGGTAAAGTAGAGGGTCAGTAAAAAAAAGGAAGACCCTCCATGAGATGGATTGACACAGTGGCTGCAATAATGAGCTCAAACACAGCAACGAATGTGAGGATGGCGCAGGACCAGGCAATGTTTGCTCTGTTGTACACAGGGTTGCTATGAGTCAGAACTGACTCAACAACACTTAACAACAACATTACTAATTTCTAGAAGGGTTGTAAGGGCTCAGAAAAGTTGAGTGACTTACACAAAGGCTGTCAATAAGAAGCTGGGCTGAAACTCGGCTGAACAGAGACCTGTCAGGCACCAGGTCTATACTCATAACTTCATGAAGAAGATTACAGACTTTGAGCCAGGAGTACCAGCAAATGTTTGAGAGTCTTCCATCCTCAACACATTCCTTTGTTGCAGAACCTTAGCTGATTAAGAAGACAGGATGATATTGGGTTGCTTCACTTGTTGAGAGTATCTGCTCTCTTTGTAGGAGCTTCTCTACCACACACCCAGACAAGGATGTGCTGGGCTGAAGCAGAAGGTAAAGATTCTTGGGGAAGCCAAGCCTGTGTGAGAAGGCGCTGAAGTTCAACAGCCAGAGAGGAGGGATGCTAAGGATGAGTCCAGAGAGAAAGGAGTGGGGGGTAATCAGAGACAGAGGAATAAAACCCTGGAATGAACAGATAAAAGAGGCAGTAGGGACAAGTCGGGGTCCCTGGGTGATGCAAACTGTTAAAAAAAAACTCAGCACTGACTGAAAGGTTGGAGGGTTGAGTCTACCCAGAGGCACCTTGGAAGAAAGGCCCGGTGATCTCCTTCTGAAAAACTGGCCATTGAGAACCCCATGGAGCACAGTTTTACTCTGACATACATGTGGTCAGCCATGAGTCGGAGTTGACTCCACAGCAGCTGGTTAGGGTCAATTGAGGAGGTCCCCAGGCCCCCACAGGCCTGTGGAGGCCTGGTGTAAGTGTGGCTTGTTGACTTCCACGGGGCCAGGACAGACGTGATTAAACAAAGGTGCCTTCTCCAAGAACACTTGCTTTGGTCTGACTCCATCGTTTTCACAAGAGTATCTTTACCCTTAGGAGTCCTTGTGGTGCAATGGTTAAGCGCTTAGCTGCTAACTGAAAGATTGAGGGTTCAAACCCACCCAGTGGCTCTGCAGGAGAAAAGAACTGGCAATCTGCTCTTGTAAAGATTAGAGCCTAGAAAACCCTATGGGGCAGTTCTACTCTGTCACATGGGGCCACTATCAGTGAGAATCGACTCAAGGGCGTCCTTATCCTTTGCGTTCTGGGCTTCAATGACACATGCCTCCTCCATAAAGATATTTTCTGTTAAAAAAAAATTGAGAAATGCTGCATATGGATTATCCTTTCAATAATCCTAATGTAATCATTACGCTAAAGACTCTAGATAATCCTGTGGCAAAAAAAAACTGATTTAATTTCACCTAATGCTTAGGTTACCAAACTTATTTGATCATGACTTTTGTAATCAACTGCAGACACCATCCTTATGGTTAATTCCCAGAAATGGCTTTTTTAGCCCAAGAGGTAGCTTGGAGGTGTTGGGAACTTCACATCTTTCTAGGTCAGGGGCATAGAGACCTTCTAGGTGAAGAGTGGGAAGAAAGATTTTGGCACCTGGCCCAGGAGAGTCGATCAAAGTTAAAACTCATCCTGCTTATCAACCTGAGCGCCATTATAGTTCTCTGTAAGGAGCCATGGTGGCACAAGGGTTAAACACTCAGCTGCTAACTGAGAAGTTGGTG
Source organism: Trichechus manatus latirostris (assembly GCF_000243295.1). Classification (NCBI taxonomy): domain Eukaryota; kingdom Metazoa; phylum Chordata; class Mammalia; order Sirenia; family Trichechidae; genus Trichechus; species Trichechus manatus. The sequence continues at coordinate 3,401,182 of NW_004443944.1, forward strand.
ATTGGAACCCACACAGTGGCTACTCAGGAGAAAGATCTGGCAATCTAACAACAGTTCTCTATAATTCTATCACAGTACTAGGCGATGAGGCCACTAGGTTGGAAGGTACTCAAAATACATAGAGTATGCAATAATGGACTCAAACATGTTAACATCTTGAAGATGGAGTAGGACTGGGCAACGTTTCGTTCTTCATACACAGGGTTGTCACAAGTCAGGGGCTGACCAGGTGACAACTAACAACAGTTCTCTAGTAGCCTGCGTTCCCTTACATAAGTTGAAAACAGCACTGTCCTTTGCCTTAGAACATGTTTGCCTTTGCTATTTCCTTATTTAATATGTAAAACGTATGCAGTGTTGAAAGGTGTCTTGTTTGGGATGCTGAACACTTAGGGGGTCACAGAGGGGTTCAAGTGCTGTCCTTAGTGCTAGGATTCGGGCAAGGTCTTTTCCTGAATAGCTCCTGTGACATTTGGAAGAGCTCTGATGCCCACGTGAGAGTACAGAGGGTCACCTCACGACAAGAACTCGCAGGAGGAATAAAAGAGTGCTGCCTAGCGAGAGGAACATTGTGTTACATGCTTCTAAGTAGCATCCCTGCTAATACAGAAGGAGCACAACTTTCCTATTCTGAGCTGTCTGATGGGCTTGGCTGAGCCAAGAGGAACTTAGAACCGAGTTTGGGGAAGAGGCTAAATTACTCCACATTAAAAAAATAAAAGTGTGCACTCTTGGAACTTGATTCCTTTCTCAGTCTCTCCAGTACTGATGAAAGTCTACACCCAAAGTTTCTCACAGGGCTTCCTTTTTGAGGGAAGGTGAGAAATGAAGGAAGGGGTTGGGTTGGCTGCTGGACCAGCAGTAGTGAAGATAAGCACCATGAAGACAATTCATGAGCTGAAAAGTGTGGGCTCCGAGCCAGGAGTGATGGATAATGTAAGCCCCTGGAAGTTTGCAGAAACCTTGGGAGGGATTGGAACTACCACAGCTTGCAGAGTAGAAGTAAGAGTCCAGTGTGTGTAGGTTTCAAGGGCAGGGTCAGCAGGGTAGGGGGAGCATGAATTAGACCTTAGCATTGATCTTAACAGGTTTCCTCTACTTTCTCTTCCATTAAAACTCATGGTAGGCATCCACTGTTAGGATTGTGGTAGGGAATTGTTACTATGCTGTAATGGAAAGGCTTACAAATAACTTTATCAGACTCTTCTGCTTATGAGCTGGGCTCAAAATGTTCCATAGCTTAGCCCATGATGGAGCTAATAGAACCCCCTAAGATGGCACAGTGGTTAAGAGCTATGGCAGCCAACTAAAAGGTTGGCAGTTTGAATTCACCAGCTGCTCGTTGGAAACCCTATGGGGCAGTTCTACTCTGTCCTACAGGGTTGCTCTGAGTTGGAATAGACTCGATGGCAATGGGATTTTGGTTTTATACAATATAATAAGGAGCCCTGGTGGCTCCGTGATTAAGCACTCAGCTGCTAACCAAAAGGTTGGTGGTTCGAACCCACCAGCTGCTCCATGGGAGAAAGATGTGGCAGTCTGCTTCTGTAAAGGCTTACAGCATTGGAAACCCTATGGGGCAGTTCTACTCTGTCCTATAGAGTCACTATGAGTCGGAATCGAATCCATGGCAATGGGTTTGGTTTTGGTAAGATGGTGGAAATCAGTAAGACATTACAATATCCTACTGCCCCGCACCAAAATGCAGGCTGCTTCTGTTGCTGTTGTTCTCAGTGGGGGTGGGCATTGCCACCACGTTGCCTTATTTTAAAACAAAAAGGACAGAGGTTTGGAGCCCTTTACTTTAGCAAGGTAAACACCCCCAAAAAGTCCAACCATGCTGGGATGAAACCTCTAATCACATCACAAACATGAAGAATTTGAGGAATATCCAGGATGACAAACCCCACTGCTCCCCCAAACCAACCGCAAGTGGACTTGGATACCACTAGAACTAGCAACGGTGGAAAACGTACTCTAAGCTCTTGTAATTCCCTCTTCTTGACTACATGCCTCTTTGGAGAACAGCAACAAGGAGATCCCAGAGTGAAGTTACTCAAAAATTACTTAATATTTCGAATTCCTACTTTATTATACACGGAAACTGCACTGTGTAGATAACTTCAGTTGGCTCCAAGTTCCAATTTGAAAACCCAGCATAAAGTGTACTCCCAAGAATACATAATTAGACAATGTTTATGGCGGCAACCCGGAGCTTATAGTGTTGAATATGGGTTAATCTTGGATAGATTTAAAGCACCACCTGTTCACTTCTGTTAAAAAATATATTATAATTGTAATTTCTGTTTCACTGAAGTACTTAATCCTCACGTATTCGGTTTCATCTTTTGAATATGTAGTTGGTTTCAGAATACCTCACATCAATCAGAGTGGCAGCGGGCAGCCTCTTTATTGAGAACACAAGGGTGTCCCTACGATGTGGCTGCTAGAGCAGGCCTGCTGTTCACAAGAGGACTCCCTGCGCAGGACGCCATTGCTAGGTGGTGTCACCAAGCCCTGTCCAGGACAAGGGGCATCCATTTAGTCAGGCAAAGAAATAGGCTACCAGAAGTTGGATGGGAGTGGAGCTGGCTATGATCTTTTATGGCTTATATCCAAGAAGGCCAGAAGCAACTGACCACTTAAAAACGTGCATGTGCTGCTCCAGGTTGGAGAAGCTGTAGGGGAGGCAGATCTTCAACTTTCTGATTTTAGTGTTTCCTGGGAGGGGGCAGGGCAGAGCGTCGCAAGACTGCTCTCATGACTATTTTTGTATTTGCCCTACCTCTTCTACAAGGTTGTGTGCTTCTGGGATAAAGGCTCATGTCTGTCTGTTAGTGCTAGAAGTGGCTTAAAGATGTTTAGTCCAATTGCTGTTGCTAAAGCCAGACACTTGGGGCCTCTCCAGGGCTAAATGGGGTGGCATCTCAGCCAAGAGCCAGGTGGTTCTCAGCAGGGTGGAGGAGGGAGTGATTTAACTTTCCAGAGAGCACTTGGCAATGTCTGGAGACATGTTATTTTTTGGTCAGGGAGAGTGTGCTACTGGCATCTAGTAGGTGGAAACCAGGGATGCTGCTAAACATTGTAGCTTACACAGGACAGCCCCCACCACAAAGAGTCATCCGGCCCCAAATGTCAGTGGTGCTGAGGTTGGAAAGCTCTGGGTGAGCCACTTAACCTCTTTGAGTGTCTGCTTTTTTGTATGTAAAAGAGAAAATCAGTGGTACCACCTCTTATCTCATTGGGGAGGGCCGTGCTGAAAGTATGGAATGAGTAGTAAGAGGGATATGCTCACGCACTGCCTGTTACCCTCCCCTTCCCTCTGCCTTTTCTCTTCAAACAGCCACCATCCTAAACATCTCCTTGACTGAATTCTTCTTGGACTCCCCTGTAAACCACCCTCACTCAGGTTCTCATTAGGTTTCCTCTGAGCTGAGATGACTACCAGCAAAAGGAGTCTCAGGGTCTTTGCCATGCTATTCCCAAGTAAGCCAAGGGTTTTCTAGGCTGTCATCTCTACTAGAGCAGATCGCCAGGTCTTTCTCCTGCAGAGCCACTGGGTGGGTTGAAACCACCAACTTTTAGTTAGCTGGTGAGTGCTTAACTGTTGCACCACCAGGGCTCCTTAAGTAATGCCCAAGAAGCTCAAATTCGGTCAAAGCATTCACCTTCCACTCTCTGGAAACAGTGGAACCCACGCTGGCAGGGAAACAATGGGCAAAGCTGTGGCTTCAATCTCTGGGGCCATGATCAGCTGCAGGAGTTGGGCCGAGTCACCAACTCTCTCTTTGCCTCAGTTTACTCCTTTGTAAAACGGGCATCTCAATAGAACCTACCTCATAGGGTGCTGCTGTTAGGTGCCATCAAGCCGGTTCCGACTCATAGCAATCCCATGCACATTAGAATGAAACACTGCCCAGTCCTGCCCCATCCTCACAATCGTTGCTATGCTTGAGCCTGTTGCTGCAGCCATGGTGTCAGTTCATCTCTTTTTCACTGACCCTTTCCTTTACCAAGCATGATATCCTTTTCCAGAGATGATCCCTCCTGATAACACATCCAAACTGAGTGAGACGAAGCCTCAGCATCCTCACTTTTAAGGGGCATTCTAGCTGTACTTCTTCCAAGACAGACTTGTTCATTCTTCTGGCAGCCCAGGGGATAGTCAATATTCTTCCAATATCATAGTTCAAATGCATCAGTTCTTCGGTCTTCTTTATTTGTTGTCCAGCTTTCCCATGCATATGATGCAATTAAAAATATCATAGCTTGGGTCAGGTGCAACTGAGTCCTGAGGCGACATCTTTGCTTTTTAACACTTTAGAGAGGTCTTTTGCAGCACATGTGCCAAATGCAATACGTTGTTTGATTTCTTGACTGCTGCTCCCATGGGCATTGATTGTGGAAGAATGAGAATTCCAGAACATTTAATTGTGCTCATGTGAAACCTGAATATAGACCAAGAGGCAGTCGTTTGAACAGAACAAGGGAATACTGCGTGGTTTAAAATCAGGAAAGGTGTGTGTCAGGGTTGTATCCTTTCACCATACTTATTCAATCTATGTGTTGAGCGAATATTCCCAGAAGCTGGACTATATGAAGAAGAATCAGGCATCAGGACTTGAGGGAGACTCATTAACAACCTGTGTTATGCAGATGACACAACCTTGCTTGCTGAAAGTGAAGAGGACTTGAAGCACTTACTGATGAAGATCAAAGACTGCAGCCTTCAGTAGGGATTACACCTCAACATAAAGAAACCAAAAATCCTCACAACTGGACCAATAAGGAACATCATGATAAACTGAGAAAAGACTGAAGTTGTCAAGGATTTCATTTTACTTGGAACCACAAGCAGCCTCATAGGGTCGCACCTCTTATCTTAGGAGGTAACCTTTGCAAAGTGCTTAGAGCTGGGCCCGGAGCATACTAAGTACCATTTACATGCCTGTTCCACACCAGTCTGTCAAGCTGTTGTACTGTGGGCGCTTTCATGTCGCTGTGATGCTGGAAATTATACCATCGGTGTTTCAAATACCAGCAGGGTCACCCATGGTGGACAGGTTTCAGTGGAGCTTCCATACTAAGACAGACTAGGAAGAAAGGCCTAGCGATCTACTTCTGAAATTAACCAATGAAAACTTTATGGATCACAACAGAATATTGTCTGACTCACTTGCTTTGGACACATTATCGGGCAGGATCATTCACTGGAGGAGGACATCAGGTTTGGTAAAATGGAGGGCCAGCGAGGGAGAGGGAGACCCTAGGTGAGATGGATTGGCCCAGTAGCTGCAATGATGGACTCATGCCAGGTATCGTGAGGATGATGCAGGACCAGGCAATGTTTTGTTCTGTTGTACACAAGGTCTCCACGAGTCAGAGTCAACTAGACAGCAGCTATCTATCTATCTGTTTGTATAACCATCCATCCATCCATCCATCCATCCATCCATCCATCCATCCATCCATCCATCCATCCATCCATCCATCCTCCCACCCACCCCTCCACCCATCCATCCATCTACCTAACTACATGCATGTTAAATAATGTCCGCTGATAGCAGAGAGTGTGAGAGTGAAAATGGGGCCAGTGTCACTCCAACAAGACTGGAAGCCTCTCAGAGGCCACTGCAAGGGTGGGTGATGAAGGCAGACCAGGCACTTCCACCATGGATGTTCCCCACACCACCACGGAGACCAGAAACCAGGGTCCACCATTCCAGGGCCCTAGTGACCAGGGAGATGGCTCCAAGAAAGGCGAGCTACTGGGCCCAGAAGCACAGAGAGACCCCTCTAGCCTGCCTTGGCATTTTTAACTGAACTCCCCCTCCGACCCACCCCACCCTCCTGCCCCCAGACCAGCCCCGAGACTGCAAATACTGTGCTGCAGAAAAAGGAATCAGAATTGAGTCAACATGGAAGAAGTTAAAGGCAGATTTAGAACACCATCTCCACAGGTCAGTCTGAAGCAAGGGAGTTTAAGGAGAGTTTTATAAGAAAGCAAAAATCATAATTTCAGGTCCCTGAAACAGACCAATTTATCTATAAATGGAAAAATCCTTCAAAGTAGAATATTCTATAATAACATATTTAAACAGTTCTAAAGGCAGCCGTTTTATACTGAGTTTATCTTCACTGTGTGTTAAGCATATACCCCAGGGTTAATTCATCCATTTGTAGAGGTTGGACTCTGGACGCTGGGTGATGTTTTCCTCTGGCCACACATAATAGAAGCAGGCGCAGGAAGGAGAATTGCATCTTCTGTGCGGTGGGAAGAATTTGAAAATGATTAGTTCTAGTTCCAGATCTGCCTACAATCACAAGGGGGTGTCAAAGGTATGAAGGTGCTGCCCAAATTCCACTTCATGACCTAACATATACAAATGGATTTGATTCACACCTAACAGTCCAGCATCACTAAGTGACTTTTCGTGTTCGGTAGGAAAGTGTTTACTCAGGGTTAGTGGCAGCATTTTTGAAATGACTGTCCACTCTCGGGGAGGTGGGAAACTTGGAAGCAGATTCTTGCTAACCGAATATTGAAGGTTCCACGTTTTCGTTCTCAATTCATATATGTTTTTAAAACAACCAGGCAGTCGGAGAGAAAAGCATCAATAACCCGGGCATTCCAGCAAACTGACCAGGTGCTTAGATTCGCTGACAGGTGAAGACCACCCAGGGTTCGCTGTGTTGGTTGAGCACGTACCGGGTGAGGAGCAACATCTGGCTGGCTGATGGCACAGGGGTGAACAAGACACGCTCTCCTGGAGCTTACCTGCCTGCAGGGCAAGGTGTGCGGGGAAGAATGACGTGAGGAAAAGAAGCACATTGGACAATATGTCAGAAAGTGATGGAGGGTCGTGAAAAATTTTATAGCAAGGAGGTCTGGGGATTAGGCAGGGGAGGGGCTAGTTGCCACCTTAAATACCCAGTAGAGGCTTGGTGGTGCGACATTTAAACGCTTTGCTGTTAACCGTAAGTTCAGTGGTTTGAACTTACCCAGCAGCTCTGCAGAAGAAAGACCTGGTGATCTGCTCCTGTAAAGATTGTTGTTTCGTTGTTGTTACCATCAACTCAATTCCGACTCACAGCGACCGTATATGACAGAGTAGAACTGCCCCACAGGGTTTCCAACACTGTAATCTTTACTGAAGTCAACTGCCACCTCCTTCTCCTACGGAGCAGCTGGTGGGTTTGAGCCGTCGACCCTTCAGTTAGCAGCCAAGGGCTTAACCGCTGCATCACAAGGCCCATAAAGATTACAGCTTAAGAAACCCTATGGGGCCTTTCCACTCTGTCATATGGGGTTGCTAGGAGTCAGAATTGACTCAGCGGCAGCTAACAAGAACATAGAGCTCATTAAGAAGGTGGAAATTTGTGCAAAGATTTGGAGATGAGGACGTGAACCTTGGTTATGAAGGAAGAACCGGCGCAAAGTCCCAAAGGCCCTGTGTTTGAGAACCAGCAAGCAAGCCTGCAGAGTTCCTAGGTAGTGCAAAGGGTTAACACGCTAGGCTGCTAAGGTTGGAGGTTCGAATCCACCCAGAGGCACCTGGGAAGACAGGTCTGGTGACCTACTTGTGAAAAAGCAGCCATTGAAAACCCTATGCAGCACACTTCTACTCTGATACGTATGGGGTGACTGTGAGTCAGAATCAACTCGATAGCAACTGTTTGGTTTTTTCTCCTTCCAATAATTCCAGCTGCATCACTCAAGCTATAGCTCTGTGGGTGGACTATAAGAGGCGGAGTGAAGCAAAGAGGGGAGTGCAGAGGCGAGGCTGGAGCTGACGGGGGGGTGGGGGGTGGTTGGACCAGAGTGTCGCCGGGGAGGTGGTGAGAAGAGATCTAACTTTAGATACATCTTCAGATTGTCTGACAGATTGGCCAAAGGGTGTGAGAGAGAGTGGGATAATTTTAAGGTTTGGGGCCATTTAGCCATATAAATAAAAACTGCTTCCTTATAATACCACCCATATATAATGGAAATGGAGGAATTAAAAAAAGGAGAAAGGCAGCTTCCAACCTGTTTTTACTAATCAAAGTGATTGGCGAGTTCTCAATAATTAATATTTCCAGACAATTTTAGGGCAACTGAGTTTGTGCCCCTCCGAACAGATGGGGCTTAATCTCCCCTGCAGATATATATTTGTATGCAACGCTCACATTTGGGGGACTCTGATCCAATCACTACCGTAAATAGAAATTAAACCCCTAGAACTTTAGCTACACTAGTCTTCAATTATTTGGGTTGTTAATTTAATTAATCAGTGGTTTAAATTTGAAGCTCTCAAAATTTGTAAAATATTTATAAGAGACTTGAGGAATGCCACATGCAGACAGTGCTGAATACTAAATCTTTCAAACAAGGAAATGGAAATGTTCATTTAGCATTTCTGCTATTTACTTTCATCTGAGCACGCCGACTATCGTGGGCCAGCAAGATGGCAGCCTTGATTAAATGCACGTAATAGAGAGAGGAGGGGTTTTTACTGGGAGGTATGCAAATGTGGAAATATGCACAGATAATTTTGCACGCTCCCACGTTCTGTGTCACGTTTGGTTTCCAAATGTGTTGTAAGGTGGACTGCGTCTGTGAGGTGTCTTTGAAATAAAGTCTTTGCTATAAGGTTTAAATGCTTCTACCACTGTTAGGCAAGCAGATTCCCAAAATGTGACTGATAAATCACTGGGTGCCTAGTGCCCTTGGTAGAATTGTTATAAGCAATCATCTGTCATCTTTGGGGGCTGTCTTATGACTGTGTCATATTTTTCAGCAGCAACCGATGACTCATACCTATTTTGTAGCAGAGAGAATATTTATATTCTAGAAGGCAGCATAGATTTTAGATATTTAAACTAAATTTTGTGTTTTATTGAGTCAAATAAATTTACGGGAAATATAATTATTTATAACCTGCTTACATACCACAGTAAATATTAGAATTGAATAAGCTTGAGAGAAACTGTCAATTGTCCAAATAAATTTTTATGGTATGTATGTATTTTTAGAGGCAACCAAGTTCCCTGCACTTATAAAACTGAATCATTTTAAAGCCATTTATGGATGATTATGAGGCAGTTTAAGAAACTATGTGTGTTTATCTTCTAATAGACGATGCAAATGCCTCCCGCCGGCATTGAGCAACGCGGACTGCCAGTTCATGTACGGATTGTCAAAGAGTCAGTGATGCCTACACTCTTCCTGTAATAACCTATTAATAATAATAACCCATTAGTAAGGATTCCACTGTGTCTTCTATATGGGATTGTTTTACCAGGGTGTTTTCTGGGGAAAGAGTTCATATACTGTCTAAAGTCCCTAAATCCTGCAGAGAGAGTAATAATGTAAGTGCTGAAAGACTTGGATTCTATACTCAGATTCATAGACTCAAGCATATATTACAGCATACATGTATGAGGCACCCGTGCTTATAGAGGACCTTGCATTGCTTAATGCTTCCATGAAAGAGCAGTGCTGAACAAAAGGCATTCCAAGAGCGAGAAGCCCACCCAGTCACAGAGACGGTGATTGTCTTGTTGAGTCTCCAGGGCCACCCTTACCCAGTGTGTGGTAGCCACACAAAGCACACTTGTTGAACCAATCTGAAAACTCTAGGCAACTGTTTGGCACAATGCCAATTACACACCTTTCTACATATATAAATATTTATTGTCATGTTGATTGGCTAACGTTTTCACTTGTCAACTGTGTATCTTTTCATCCTGCAGGGATGATCAGAAATGATTGAACGTCCACGCGTCCACACGTGCGCAGTCAATCCTGTGGATTGAACGTGCTATGTCCATGGTCTTCTTCCATGGCCACTCAATTTCCTGATTGAAAAGCTTCGACCTCGGTGCTGAGCCCTGCCTGGCCAGAATCACACTCCTCATATTTCACAGTTGAAGCATGTCCTATCCTCCTTCAGGGCTGCCCGTGCTAACTCTCACATGGGTTTATCTAATGGCATTGGAAGACTTAATAATCTACAGAGCTGGCTGCTGTGTTCTAGGCTGTATGCAGCATAAAGCCACTGCAGCAAACACAAGAGCACTAATCACTGATAACTATTCTCAACTAGTGGAAGTGCTGATTCTCCCGCTGCGCTGCTGAAAATTCAATTTCTCATCTAGAATTCATCTAAATTGCTTGCCCATGAATTAACAATTCCAAATGCTAACAGAGATGCTGAATTCTACTATCTGCTAGCTATAAGTTCTGGGAGACGTAATTGGAGCCGATAAGGTCCGCATGGACTTCCCCTCACTCCCCACTTTCTCATGCAATTATCTGAATAAACACGTGAATACATATCTACTCTGGTTTGGATGTTTTAAATCCCACTGATGCTGAAGCAATCCTTTCCCTTCAGGTACTCTCACATCCTCAAGGCTGATGTGCAGTCCTTTGCATTCCAATAGACATCTTTAGGCATGACCATTGTTTTCCTAATGGTTGAGTCATTCATTTCTTCATTCAATTGAATAGTATTTATTGAGCGACCACTCTGTGTTTAAGACTGTTCTAGGGGCTAAGCATTCATTTGGAACAAAACCACCTTCACAGCACTTATAATGTAGAGAAGCAGATGGGCTATAGACATGTCAACCTATAAATAATCACATAATCGTAAAGCGTTGTTAAATGCTAGCAAGGAAAATGAAAACAGAGTGCAACCTTCATGAAGGATACTAGACATTCTTCTTGGATAGGCTGGTGTGGGGTGGTCTCACACAATTTAAGTCAAGACCTAAAGGACGAGGAGGAGTCGGTGTCATCAAGAGAGAGGCACTGCCCCAACTCCAGCTGACTGCAAAGATGAAGGCCTTGATGTTGGAGAGCTTGAAAGTCAGAGTGTTATATAGTTAGGGAAAGCCGATTAAGGAGGCACTCAGGAAGTATGAGTTTACTGGGATTGGTTAGAGGTCATAGAGGTGGGCTTCTACTGCTAAAGGATTATTTGGTTTTCCAAGTGCATGACCTCTTGTGATGAATTATGCACCGTAATGTTTTCAGCTATTTCACAATATGAATGCTTGGGGTCATGGGATAGATGGGTAAACCCAGGTGTCTCTGTCCCAGCAGGTCCCCTCTGTGGTGGCTATCAACAACGTCGTGTGTGGGCTACATACATTGCCTGAAACTTCAGCCAGGCATCCCAAAAGAAGAGGTTCTGCAAACCACGGCCCCTCGGTAGTCCATACTGAGGTACCAAAAACCAAACCCGTTGCCACTGAGTCGCTTTTGACTCATAGCGACCCTATAGGTCAAAGTAGAACTGCCCCATTAGGTTTCCAAGTCTGTATATTACCGAAGCAAACTGCCACATCTTTCTCCTTCGGAGCTGCTGGTGGGTTCGAACCGCCAACCTTTTGGTTAGCAGTCGAGCGCTTAACCACTGGGGCTGTCATAGTGGGGTAGCTGGGTTTAAATGAGTATAAGAAGGATGCCACGGTGGTTTGGGAACATCCACACGTTCTTTGACAGTCCTCTTTTCAAGAGGTGGAGCCTAATTCCCTTCCCCTTGGGGTAAACTGGGCTTACCAACTGACTTCCAGTGAACAGACTAAGTAAAACATGATGCTGTCCCCCTTCCGGGGCTACATTACTAAGGTTCTGGGGCTACTGGCTTGTTCTGTCTCTCTCAGATCACTCTGCAGGGGAAGCCAGCTGCAATGTTGTGAGGACACTCAAGCATGACTGTGGAGAGCCCACGTGGTGAGGAACTGAGGCTTCTAGCCAACCAGTGAAGAAATGAGGACTCTTGCCAACATCCAAGAGAGTGAAGCATTTGGGAATTGGGTCTCCATCCCTGGTCAAGCCTCTACATGACTGCAGCCCCAACAGATAGCCGGAAAGAAACCTCTTGAGGAACCCTGAACCGAACCACCCAGCTAAACTGCTCCTGGATTTCTGACCTTCAAAAACCATAAGATAATAAATGCTAGTCATCTTGACCATCTAAGTTTTGGTGTAATTTGTTATGCAGTGAAGGATGAATAATAAAGATGCCAGTGTGGTCTTTTTTAGATGACAAGTTGACCGTTATAATTTCTCATAAAGACAATTGCTTTTAAAACTTCCACCTATATTCTACACATCAGTAAAGTCAATGTAAAATGTCAATTTGAATATATATATATTCAAATATATATTAAAAATTAATACACACACACACATACATTGAGTTGGTTACCACTTGATTTGAATATTTAGTCAAACTAAAAAAATAAGATATATTTCTCTACCTAGGGCAGGCAACCTAACTTTTCCGATCCAGTTTTTTTCCCAGCTGTGGAACTGGGCTAACACAGAGCCAGTCTCAAGAAATTTTAACATGCTGATCACTGTGTCCAGCGTGTAGCAAAGAGTCAGTGTGTTAGCTGGCAGTAGTGGTGCATTGTTGAAGGATCTTTGGGATCTTATTGGCTCAGCAGGAAGGCACTTTCTTTCTCCTTTGCCTCCTGCACCACAATAACCTCAGGGTTATTATAGCCATGATGACTAAAACTTTTGAGCTGTAACTGTATGATCTTCACTGGTCTAAGTTCTGCACGTGTTAGCTAATGAGGTAGAGACAACTATTTACATCATCCTCAATTTGCAGATGAGGAATGTGAGGCATTAAAATCTTAAGTAACATGAGCAAGGTGAGTGGCAGAGCCCAAATTCAAACACAGACAATCTAGATTCTGAATCTGGGACCTTAGCCACCTGCCAGAAGGACTTGGTGCAGGGTATCAGACTCAGGTGGAATTCTGGGATAACACCATTTTGCAGGTGTCCCTCGCCCCAACAGAGATGGCCACATCCCAATTAAACCATCACGTGGGGCCCTAGTGGTGAAGTGGTTAAGCTTTTGGCTGCTAACCGAAAGGTTGGCAGTTTGAATCCACCAGCCACTCCTTGGAAACCCTATGGGGCAGTTGTACTCTGTCCTATAGGGTAGCTATGAGTCAGAATTGACTCAGCAGCAATGGGTTGGGTAGCACGGTGAGACAGATGAGGGCTGAGATTCCCTTTGGCTTCTCCACTGGATCCCAGGAGGTATAGCAGGTGTCACAAGTGACCCTGTGGCAAGAGCTGTGAGATCAATCACCCAGACACAGATTGAATTTGAGCCACAACCAGCCATGAGGACTGCGGTGGAGAAAGTAAGGCTGTCTGGACCCTGAAGGCGCTAACACAGAACAGGCCATGAGTTCCGGCTGAACCTTCAGCAGCTGCAGGGGCCAATAAGGACCGGACAGTCACCTGGCCAAGAAAACAAGGAAGGTCAGCAAAGACCCAGGGGGTGGCCCAGAACCCACATGCCCCTCAGAAGCATCCTCTGCCTACTGCCCATTCACCCTGGTGCCATCTTGAGGAGAGGAAGAGGGCTGAAACGGGGTGTTCACATGGAGGGGACGGCCCTAAGCTGAAGGGTGATTACTTAAACTGAGAGAAGCACAGTGAGTGCTAATTGGAAATTCTATTTCCTGCTAAGCAGCGGGTGGGTGCTCGTGAGCAAGATTAAAGAATTTATAGACAAAGTTAAAAAGCTACATTTTCTTCACACATCGTGGTCTGCTGTGAAGGAGTCTCTGACCCCACTACTTGACTCTTCTCTGCCTTCGTGTTAATGGTGGATGTTTGCAAAATGATGAGGAGCAAAGAGCTGAACAAGTAAACCCTGTTTCCTTACTCAGTACTTGGTGGGTTCAGAGATGGTGGATGATGTTACAGAGAGCTCTTCTCCAGGACAATGAAGGGAGGTTCCTTCTGATGCTGATTTCACATCTCAAGATGCCCAACATCTCCACAGTCCCCCTCTCCCCCTCCAGCATACTTCTCTCCTTTTTGGATTGAAATCTTCTTGAAGTCCCAGGCACAGAGGCGCCACCTTGTTGAGTTATTTTCTTATTCTCTCTATCCTCTGTGATACCCTGGAAGTTCACTGTGGTGATGGTTACACTTCAATTTCTCTTTCAGTTTTTAAACCCCAGAATAAACCCCTTGCCTTTGAGTTGGTTCCAACTCATAGAGACCTTATAGGACTGAGTAGAACTGCCCCATAGGCTTTCCTAGGCTGTAATTCTTTATGGAAGCAGACTGCCATCTTTCTCCCATGGAGCGGCTGCTGGGTTCGAACTACCAACTTTTCAGTTAGCCACCAAGTGCTTAACCATTGCTCCACCAGGGCTCCTCAATCCCCAGAATAGTTCCTACTAAAGGAAAAGTTCTATGTAAAGTGCAAAAAAAAAAAAATTTTTTTTTTGTCTTGCCTAAAAATCATGTGATCCCAACATGATCGAGAAAATCGGAAAATTTTCAGGACATTTGGTTTTTGTGAAAGGGGAGCTGCAAATGTTCCCTACACAACCTAAATACCGTTTATTTTTCAGATATAATTTGAGGGAAACTGTGGTCATAAAAAAAGTCTTTCCACACAGCGGAACACTATGCAATGATGAATCTGTGAAACATCTCACAACATGAATGAATCTGGAGGGCGTTATGCTGAGTGAAATAACCATCACAGAAGGACAAATATTGTATGAGACCACTATTATAAAAACTCATGAAAAGGTTTACACGCAGGAAGAAACAATCTTTGATGGTTATGAGGGAGGGGAGGGGTGAGGAGGGAAAAACACAACCAGACAATAGATAAGTGGTCATTTTGGTAAAGGGTAAGCGAGTACACAGTACTGGGGTAGTCAGCACAACTTAACCAAGACAAGGTCACAGAAGCTTCATAGACACATCCAAATTCCATGAGGGACCGAATTGCTGGGCTGAGGGCTGGGGACCATGGTCTCGGGGGACATCTAGCTCAAGTGACATAACATAGTTTGTAAAGAAAATGTTCTACATCATACTTTGGTGTGCAGCTTCTGGGGTCTTAAAAGCTTGTAAGTGGCCATCTAATTCACTCTACTGGTTTTATCTCATATGGAGCAAGGGAGAAGGAAGAAAACCAAAGACACAAGGGAAAGATTAGTCCAAAGGACTAATGGACCACAACTACCTCAGCCGCCATCAGATTGAGTCCAGTACAACTAGATGGTGCCTGGCTACCACCACTGACTGCTCTGACAGGGATCACAATGGAGGGTCCTGGACAGAGCTAGAGAAAAATGTAGAACAAAATTCAAACTCACAAAAAAAAACCAGACTTCATGGAAGCTCCATAGACGCATCCAAACTTCCTGAGGGACCGAATTGCTGGGCAGAGGGCTGTGGGGACCGTGGTCTCAGGGAACATCTAGCTCAATTGGCATAACACAGTTTATAAAGAAAATGTTCTACATTCTACCTTGGTGAGTAGCGTCTGGGGTCTTAAAAGCCTGTGAGTAGCGATCTAAGATACTCCACTGGTCTCACTCCTTTGGGAGCAAGGGAGAATGAAGAAAACAAGATACAAGGAAAAGATTAGTCCAAAGGACTAAAGGACCACAACTACCACAGCCTCTACCAGACTGAGTCCAGTACAACTAGATGGTGCCCAGCTACCACCACTGACTGCTCTGACAGGGATCACAACAGAGGGTCCCAGACAAAGCTGGAGAAAAATGTAGAACAAAATTCTAACTCACAAAAAAAATCAGACTTACTGGTCTGACAGAGACTGGAGAAACCCCAAGAGTATAGCCCCCGAACACCGTTTTAACTCAGTACTGAAGTCACTCCTGAGGTTCACCCTTCAGCCAAAGATTAGACAGGCCTATAAAACAAACAACGATATACATAGCTCAACCATGTATATGAGACTAAATGGGCACACCACCCCAGGGTCAAGGATGAGAAGGCAGAAGGGGACAGGAAAGCTGGATGAATGGAAATGGGGAACCCAAGGTTGAGAAAGGGCAAGTGTTGACAAGTTGCGGGGCTGGCAACCAATGTCACAAAACATATGTGCATTAATTGTTTAATGAGAAACTAATTTGCTCTGTAAATCTTCATCTAAAGCACAAAAAAAGTAAACTAAGTTTTTCTATAATTTTAAGCACAGTGTATAATGTATGCATTGTTTAATGTAGACAGTGGGGTTTTAAGCTAATTTTGTTAAACATGGACTAAAGGAAATAGCACAACTTTTCATTCCTGCCTTGAGTTAGATCATAAAGATCTGATCAGCTTTATGAAGTGTTCATGCAAGACATTTCTGGGGCTGAGATTACATCTGAGCGGCTCTCTCTGAGAAGCAGCGTGATCTTTTGCTCGCACCGGGAGCTTTTGAGTCATAACAAAAAAGACCTGTAAGGTGCAAGTCTGAGAGAATGTTGTCTTGTGGAGTGGAAATTAAAACGAGACTCCGGCTGCCTGTAGCTTCACAGCACTGCATTTGAATTTGGAAGTTAATATGTGCCTGACTTCATAGTTTCTCTCCAGTTAATCACTAAAAAAAATTATACATTTGGCAAAGTGAAAAGCACACGCCTAGTTTATAGTTGAAAGTTACTGTCAGACCTCCGCAGATAAGGCCCTAGCACTCGCTATTAGAACGTTCCATTGCTCCTGTGAATTAACATAACTAAGGTTAACCTTTGCTTTCATTTAGGAAGGTGACTTATTTCCTGAAAAATGTCTCAAGTCCTCCTTGTGAATATAACTTAGAAGGCTGTGTTTTTTTTTTCATTTTCTTGTATCTATCTACTTTCATGGAGTCCCTACTTGGTGCAAATGGTTAATGTGCTTGGCTGATAACCAAAGGGTTGGAGGTTCAAGTCCACCCAGAGGCACCTTGGAAGAAAGGCCTGGTGATCAACTTCCACAAAATCAGCCATTAAAAACCCTATGGAGCGCAGTTGTACTCTGACACACATGGTTTGGTTTGGTTTTATCTGCTTTCATTGCCCGGTGAGTGATAAACCCCATCATCTTTGTCTTTGTTGTTTAATGTTGTATTCCTGTGAGTTCTAAGTGAATGTTCTAATAGAAATTGTTGATATTATTGTCTAACGTCTCATTTAGAATATGAAAATTAATATGCTTATTGATCTCACTTGGCGCGCTTCCATAGTTTCTGTACTGTATAAAAACACCTGACTTCCGCATCCGGTACCTAACTTCTGGTAACACTGGGACAATGTCAGGGCGTTTTTATTGTTTAAGTGGAAAGCTGTCTGTAGGCCTGGCTTTCAAGTCAATGTTTTCATTTGTGAACAGAAGGTGTAAAAGTGAAAATATGTCTCACTGTTTCCTTACAAACGGGACTTAAAAACGTTTTCTAAGAAAGCGCGATGCATATTTGCATGCGGTTTCTCTTTGGATTATCTAAGGCGGCGTGCAACGAAAAGTAAAATGACATCACAGGGAACACCAAAGGGCATGGTCAGGATGGGTCTATTTGATAATTCCTCCGTGGTCATAGACAAGAGAAGGTTCTGTTTTCAAAGCTTTCTCATTTGTGTCCTTCCCCTCCCCCCATCCCGAGAAATAAACACGAAGCCCTGTGGCAAAATCAGAGGCAGAAAAAGCAACCAGTTTAGAGACTGTAGGGTCACAGAAGTAGAAATAGCCTAGCACTGCACCTCAAGGAGCCTAAACACTGTTTGCTTTTTATTTATTTAAGTGATATACCTCCTAGTTCAACATCTAAAGGTTCAATACATTTGTTTCTGTGCAAATAGCTTCCTGTTGGGCATCAGACCTTTGCTAGAGATAGAGCACTCCAGAGAATGAGCTGGAATTTGACCCAAGGTTGCGTTTCTACAAGGAGAGGGAGACTAAGCCAGATCTGGACTTGGATATTTCACGAGAAGAAGACAGCTGCGTCTTGGGTCTGGTGAGGCTAACATCCATGTGCATAGATTTGTGCATTCTTAGAATTCTCCCAGGCCTGATAATTGTGAAATTTCCAGCAAGTTTCAGCTGCCTTTTGAGCTAAGGTTTTGGCAGGTTTGTATAATAGAAATAGGTCAAAATGGGACAGTAAAGCCTTCTGTTTGTCCAGGCAAATGCTAGTGCATTCTCTTGAAAAAAAAGCCATGATCCCCTAGACACATTGGCTCCTCATTTCCCAGCCTCCCTTGGTGTGGTTGCCAAGGAAATGGGAAATTCTAGACATCTGGGGGGCAGCGCATCTCTAAGGAAAGTGTCCACCAGTGCTGCCACGTTGAATTCCTCCCCTTCTGTCTTGGGATTCAGAATAAAACTTCAGTGGAATTTGCTAGAGGTATGCAAACAGAAACGTGCTCAGCTGCTAACCAGAAGGATAGAGGTTTGAGTCCACCTTGGAAGAAAGGCCTGGTAAACTACTTCCAAAAGGTCACAGTCATTGAAAAGAGTTCTACTCTGACACACATGGGGTCGCCATGAGTCGGTGTCAACTTGATGGCAGCTGGTTTGGGTTTATCCCACAGCTACTCATAAGAGTTCTCTACAGAGTGGACTGTCTCTATGTTTGGATACACTGATGACCTGAAGTGAATAGAAAACATGGTTATAGAGTCAAGTAATAGGCAATCCCTGAGCGTCTTCTGAGCTCTGAGCAGTGGGCAGCAGGCAGCTCACACCAACGAAACTGAAAGAATATGGGTCAAGACACCTTTAAATAAAGGTTTTCACTTTTATGAAACTTTTTCCCTTGTACATTTTTCCTCCTGTACATTAAAAAAAAAAAAAATTGCTTTTTTCTTTTCAAAGGCAACAACCAAGACAAAATAAAAACAAACTCTAACCCTGGCACCGGCCGGCTTCCTTTTCTGTGGATTGAAGTGCTGCTGTTTCTAGTTGAAAAGTTCAAAACAGAATGAGAATGGATCACGCAGGCTGCGAATAACGTGATCAAGTTACATGGATATACAACTGTCCACTTCCTTGTGCATGTGATTGGGGTCTCCAGTTTTGCTGTTTTAGGTTCTAGACCTGCGCCATCCTCACAATCATTGCTATGTTTGATCCCATTGCTGCAGCCACTGTGTCCGTCCATTTTGTTGAGTGTCTTCCTCTTTTTCACTGACCTTCTAACTTACCAAGCATGATGTCCTTCTCCAGGGACTGGTATCTCCCAATAACATGCCCAAAGTACATGAGACAAACTCAAACCATCCTTGCTTCTAAGGAGCATTCTGGCTGTACTTCTCCCAAGACAAACTTGTTCATTCTTCTAGCAGTCCATGGTATATTCTTCACCAACACCATAATTCAAAGGCATCAATTCTTCTTCGGTCTTCCTTATTTATTGTCCAGCTTTTGCATGCATATGAGGTGATTGAAAATACTATGGCTTGGGTCAGGGCACCTTAGTCCTCAAAGTGACATCTTTGTTCTTCAACGGTTTAAAGAGATCTTTTGCAGCAAATCTGTCCAGTGCACACATGGTTTGATTTCTTGACTGCTGCTGTCATGGGCGTTGATTGTGGATCCGAGTAAAATGAAATCCTTGACAACTTCAATATTTCCTCCATTTATCATGATGTTGCTTATTGGTCCAGTTGTGAGGAATTTTTCTTTTCTTTATGCTGAGGTGTGATCTGTACTGAAGGCTGTAACCTTTGATCTTCATCAGTAAGTGCTTCAAGTCCTCTTCACTTTCAGCAAGCAAGGTTGTGTCATCTGCATATCTCCAATTTTAGGAGATGTGATTTTCTCTTAAAGCCCAGTTTTTGTTCCTTTATCTTCCCAGTGTTTGGCTTTCTACCATAGAAAGGAAATTAGTAGAAACACATTGGCAGCATCATTGGGAACAGGTGCATGATTCAGGCAGCCGATGTTTAAGTGACAGCTGAAGCATGAAAGCAAATAGTAGCAGATAAATGTGTGTGTAATTTTAGAGTTAATAATTAAGTTGCATAATTTTCTTTGGAAGAACAGTTGATAATAACATTTTTTAAAAGTGCCAAGCAAAGTAATTACACACTTGGCAAGCCATAAAAACTAAACAATTTGGCAAATGCCTCATTAACCAAGTTCTAAGGTCAATAGTGTTCTCTTTTATTTAAAGCAGGAGATTAATTTTTTAAAATAGGGCTTCCTTTTTTTATTTTAGGGTTTCATTATTTTTCTTGTAATTGCAGTTTTACTTACTAATATGATGTTTTAAAATGTGATTCTTTCTTAAAAGTCAACACGGTAAAGTGAAATGGACTCCTCATTCATGGACATCAAAGGGAATTGGTTCCAGCAAGTAAAACAAACAGCTACTACCTGCTCACGAAGAGCTGGAATCATTATCTCCATCAACATTTTAGTATAATGACTTCTTGGCAGCTATTCCCCTAGCAGCAACAGAAATGATTTTGAGGACAAAGACATAATTTTGTGAGTGAGTTATTCATAATTTTGGAAAGTTCTAGGAGTGGTCAGAGCTCAGAGTGGTCAGAGTGCTTATCAGAGTTACAAGGTTTGTGACTGAAAACTCCTGAAAACGTTGAAGTAAATGACGTTGTTGTTGTTGGGTGCCGGTGAGTCGATTCCAACTCATAGCGACCCCAAGTAACAGAGTAGAACTGCCCCACAGCGTTTCCTAGGCTGTAATCTTTACAGAAGCTAATCACCAGGTCTTTTTCAGTGGATCCGCTGGGTAAGTTGGAACCACCAACCTTTCTGTGTTTAACCATTGTTTCACCAGGGCTTTGGAGCAAATGATAGGTCACTGAAATGATTTGGCTCAACCAATTCTCTTTCTCCATTTACGTTTACATCGGTCAACCTTCTCTTCAATTCCATTCGGTACCCAATTAAGTAGCAAGGCAGGGAACACGGCCTGAACGGACAAGGAGGTAAATCGGTAAATCGAACGAGTTTGGTGACCCTTTGTTGATTTGGTTGGTTAGTTACCAAAAGAGTCATCGCATATTTAAAAGATTGTTTTTAATAAGTTTAATGCCTTCATTTTAAATTTCTTACAAAACCCAAATAAACGCCACCACTTAAAATGTGTGAAAGAAATAAAAGTCACAATCATACCCAATTCCATCCCATTTCCCAAGAGGTATCAGTTGTCTACGTTCAATCTATATCTTACTTTCCTGTTCAAGTCCACCCAGATGCTCCTTGGAAGAAAGTCCTTGTGATCTACTTTTGAAAAATCAGCCACTGAAAACCCTATGGAGCACAGTTCTACTCTGATCCACATGTGGTAGCTGTGTTATCAACTCAATGGTCACTGGCTAACTGGATATTAGTCTAGTTGCATATTCTTAAAAAAAATGCAAGCATGCTATACACGTTGAATTTCAACTTGTTTATATGACTTATCACTGTATTTTAGACATTTGATACATGAATCACTCCATAAAAATTCTTCATCTTAATGACTACAAAAGATTTTGTTCGGACTCCGGCAAGATGGCGGTCTAGGCAGAAGCACCACGCCGTCCCTCCACAACAAAGATCCGAAAAACTAAGCCAAACAGAGAATCAACAATCCTGAAACCCTAGAACATCAAAT
>NW_004443944.1:3431626-3464938 GCF_000243295.1 Trichechus manatus latirostris
AAAAAAAAAAAAAAAAAAGATTTTGTTCTATGGGTGTACCATAACTTAGTTAACTACTCTCTCTTGCTGGATATTTACATCATTTCCATTTTATGCAGTTAAACAATACTGCAAAGAAATCCTTTTTGTATATATCTTTGTCTGCTTAATTGTTATTTCTATAAGTTAGACACCTATAGTAGAACTTTCGGTCAAAGTCTAAATAACAACACTTTTAATTTTGACAGATTTAGCCAATTGTTCTTCAGAAAGGTTGAACCAATTTCTATCCTGCCAACAGTGCATGGAAATTCCCACATTCCCACCACTTCACCCTCTCTAAATGGTATTGATATGCTACTTTGCTATTCTACAGGCAATGAAGGTATTCAATTGATGTTTTATTTTGCCTTTATTTAATTATTAGTGATGTGTAGAATATTTTCATGAGTTTATTGGCCAAAATAAGTGGAATCAATAGATATTTCCAAAGCTGAAATTATCATTATTAATAAGATATTGATTACGATGATTAACGACACCAATAATAATTGGGGGCAGTTAATGAACATGTCTGCACTTTATCATTGAATTTTCACATCAACCCTTATTCACTGACTCATCCAGTAAATGTTTATTAAGCATTTACTCTGCACCAAACTTTGTAATAAGGAGAAAATAGTCAACAATGAAGACAAGCTCTGTGGCCCATGGAGGGAGGCTCCCCTAACGTATCCACTATAAAGATAAGCCACAGCCTAAGGGTATGACGTCATTGACTCAATGGCACACAGCAAGCAATATGGAAAGCCTGATTTCAGAACTCCAGTATTTAACACCCACATGCTAAAGTAGATACCAATTATTGCCTCTACTTTTCCATTGTGAAGACGCCATTAGTCTTCGAGTGCAGTACATCAACCAGAATTAAAGTAAAAGTAATTAAGCATCAGTCCTTCTGTGGGAGGGTGTATTCTCTTGCTAAACACATTTTTGCTGTTAGATTTCAATTCATCTCATTGCCTTATCCTTTCCTTGTTTGCTGCATGTCCAATATGAATTATAACCTCTCCCCATTGTAATAGCAAAAACACTAACAGTTGACCTCTGAAAATGATGTTTGAAAACAGATAAGTACATTTAAGTATAATTGATCACACAAGTAACACCCAAAGTGATTACAGAGTCTGGCACTTACAGAAGTAATTACACTTCAGAAAATCAAAATTAATTTGTACACTTCTGATGCCATTTTAAGACTGTTGACATTTTATTGTAGTGCTTCTAATGAAATGAAAATTATTAATAATTGTTCTTATTTGAGTGTGACAAATGTCATTTGGTTGGAAAGGCAGAAGCACCACTGAGCACCGCAAGATTATAATGTTGTTGAAAGTTGGGGATGGATGTGAATATTCAAAATGGCATTAGCATCTGTATTATTTTAGCCACCAGCAACTGATAGGCCGTATATCCTGCACTGGATGTGTATGGATTTATCTCCTTAATGTTCTCCTCCTCTTTAATGGCCGGGTGACTACGCTGGCGAGAGACCGCGTGAATCGAGAGCCAGGTGGGGGTGGGAGGAAGGGCCTTCTCTGCGTGCAGTGATTGTTAGCCATCCCACCGGCTCCTCCTCCAGGTATATTAGGAGAGCGATTGTCATAGTCACAAATGCCCAGTGACAAACGGAAGCTCATCAGCATGCATTGTGCACTTGTAAAATAGAAAATCAGTCATTTCAAAGGGAAATGAGCTTGAGGTTCACAGATGGGCTTTTAATGTAGAAAAAATAAAAATAAAATAAAGCCAGCAACCCAGCTTGGGGCAGCATAGAACCTGGCCCTGGGTATTCAGGCTTGCTCCGGATCCTGGGCCAATACTCTCTTTCCTTTATTGTGGTAAAGTACATGTCACATAAAATTTACTGCGCGTGATATTTAGTACATTTGCAGTGGTGTGCAGCTATCACCACTGTCTAGTTCCAGAACGTTCTTATCACCCAGAGAGAAACCTTGCACGCACTAAGCCATCATTTCCCTCCCTCCCTCCCCGCCAGCCCCTGGCAACTGCTGATCTGCTTTCTGTCTCTACTCTGTATTTCCCTATTCTGGACATTCATGTAAATAGATTGGGATAATATGTGGCCTTTGGTGTTTGCCTTCTTTCACTCAGCATGATAGTTTTCAAGGAGCATCCGTGTCATAGCAGGTATCAGGTCTCACTCCTTTTTACAGCTGAGTAAAATCCCATTAGGTCCTTGCGTGGTGCAAACGATTTGCACTCAACTACTAAGCAAAAGGTTGGCAGTTCAAACCCAGTCAGCAGCACCTTGGATGAAAGGCCTGGCTATCCGCTTCCGTAAAGATTACAGCCATTGAAAACACCATGGAAAAGTTCTACTCTGTAACACGTGGGGTCGCCATGAGTCAGAATTGATTCAATGGCAATGGGTTTGTTTTTGGTTTTGTTTGTTTAATATTCCACTGTGTGGATATGCTACATTTTATGTGTCCATTCATCTGCTGACAACAATTGGCTTGTTTCTACCTTTCGGCTATCAGGAATAGCACTGCTATGAGCATTGGTGTACAGGCTTTTGATGGAACACCTGTTTTCAATTACAACACTCTTTCGAAGAAAAGCCTTCATGAAAGTCTAAGATGGAAAGGGGGAGGCTAAGGACACGTGGGTTCTTGCCCTCCCATCCTTCGCCCTTGGGGTGGAAGCAGGGGATGGATTTCTGAAGGGACCTTTGTGT
The DNA here is from genome assembly GCF_000243295.1 of Trichechus manatus latirostris. Lineage (NCBI taxonomy): Eukaryota > Metazoa > Chordata > Mammalia > Sirenia > Trichechidae > Trichechus > Trichechus manatus. Next base: position 3,434,367 of record NW_004443944.1, read on the forward strand.
GGGGCCAATGCCCCACCCTGTTCAACAGAGTCTCCGTGGAGGACCACCTCAGCCCAGCACATGGCAAACGGTCTGCCTTAGTCGGCTTCCCAGCTTTCAGAACAAACATGACGTTGTCGATTGTGGCTAAAATGTAAGACGTGGTTCCCTTTAGTGACATCCTGCACATTGTTTCCACTGATTATGTCATGAGAACAAGGCCCCTGGGAGGCGTAATGGTCTGCGCTTAACTACTAACCTAAAGGTTGGTGGTCCAAACCCACCCAGCAGCACTGCAGGTGAAGGGACTGGTGATCTGCCTCCGTAAAGATCACAGCCAAGAAACCCTATGTGGCAGCTCTACTGTGGAACACATGGGGTCGCCATGAGTGGGGGCCTACTTAATGGCAGCTAACAGCAATAACAACATGTCATGAGAAGTGGCTGGTCTACGGAACACACAGCTAAGGCTTAGGAATTAGAGTCAAACTGGGGGCCACGCGACTTGCCATTTCTAGGCCTGGGCGGATAACTCACCCATGGGTCCATGGTCACAGGCTTCCTCACTGTCCTGCTCCTTCATGTCACACGACGTCACACGATGACCACCTTTTCCTCCTGCAAAATGAAGAGAATCACAAAGTCTAGAACTCAGCAGGGTGTGCTGGGGACTTCGTGTTGGACAATGGACGTGGAGGTGCCTGGTGGGCACGTGTCAGGTTGGAACACGTCGTTATTGATCATAAAACCAATGAAACAATGAGAGGCACCATGCCAAGTGGTTTGCAAACCTCCTGGTTTGAGTTTTGCAGCAGCTTCATGGGCTGGATCTTGTTCTTCTTTTACGGAAGAGGAGATGAGCACCAGGAATGGAAAGACCACACAGCTAAGAGGAGGCCGAGCTGGGATTCAAAGCCAGGCCTTCCTGGCTCCACACTTGGATTCTTCCCCAAGTCCTTCGTGCAGAGTGGTTCTGAGCCCCCAAAGGTAGGTCTGCCCAGGAGTGAGAATGCTGTTCCAATGGGTCCTCCATCTTGGACTTCCTCACTACCTTGCTCCTTCACGTCATATAATGTCACACGATGACCACCCTCACCCTGCCATCCCAGCCCTCCATGTGCTCTAAGTGGGTGAAACTCACCACCACCCACCCCTCCATGGAAACACCACCCTGAGGGCCCTTTCCACCAATGCTGACTGGTGGTGGGAGCACCCGGCAGCTGACAGAGTGCCCCTGCTCGTGGCACCAATAAAGGCCTCTAGGTCGCATCCCACATCCTTTGGGATAGACTGTCTCCCCACATCCTTGGGGATAAACACTCGAAGCCCTTCTAGGACCTGCAGGACAATGGATGATCTGGCCTTTGCCTCGCCCCACACCACCCTCACCCTTTGTGTCTATTATCTGAGGTCCTGAAACAAAAGCGGCCACGTCAGTGACCCTGTGGGAAATCATATGTGTGTGATTACCCAGAGCAAAAGCAGACATCCCAGGGGTGTGCACTATTTTTGCAGACTTGTCCAAAGAAACCCTTCCCTAGGAAACAGTCTCCTGGCAGCTTCTAATGGATGCGTCTGGGTTGTTTACTGTTACTCAAGGAATCAAGAGTTCCCATTGGGCTTCCCTACATTTCCTTGAATAGAAAGTGTTTTTATCAGCTCTTTTCTTATTGTTTGCTTTCTCCTGGGTAATGATCAGCCTAACAAATTACCTAGAGAAAATATAGGTTTATGTTGACATTATTGCATAAGAACTTAAAAATGCATAGCATCTCTCAAAGTAGGCATTCTGATGCTAATGGTATGGCCAAGTTTTATTGGCATTTGAATTAAACAGAGTTAAAAGAATACAATGTAAAGCCATCAGCAAAGTCTCAGTTGAGGCACGCAATTCAAAATGTTGGGGATTGCCCCTAGTTAAAAATAAGTCAACTGCCTCCTTTGTCCCAACACCAGAAGAACTGGATGGTGCTTGGCTACCATTACTGAATGTTTTGATCAAAGATTCTATGGAGGAATCATGATCAAAAGGGGGAAAGTGCAGAACAAAGTTTCAAATTTTCATGGAATCCAGACTTTCGGGATCCATGGAGGCTGGATGAACCCCCAAAACTATTGCCTTGAGATAATCTTTAAACTGTAAACCTTAAACCAAAACTATCCCCTGAAATCTTTGAACCAAAAAAAAAAAAGAGTTTATCTTAATTCGTAAAGTATGTCTACCTTCAGCATTGTGCTCTTTTAAAGAACTGTATGGGATCAAATTGACAATGGCAACTGGAAAGGTTGGATGGGAAGCTTAGGGGGGCAGAGAGTTTAAGATAATGGTGGTGGAAAAATTTGGAAAAAGATAGCGAGAATGGTAGGACAACTTGAAGAAAGTAATCACAGTCACTGGATTGTACATGTACAAACTGTTGAAATTGGGACTCTTTGGCTGTGTATACTTTCATCAACAACAAAAAAAAAGAATCAAGAATCATATAATTTCAACACCGTAGAGCCTGGTGAATTGTAAGGCAGGTGTGCACAGCAGCTGCAGGGCTTATTCCCCGTAACTGGGAACAGGAGACCTGACACCTTGTGGAAGAATAAATCTTGAATTAGGTGACTCAGGCCAGGAGGAGAAAGAGCAGGAAGTTCACGTTGTTGGGGGGCCAGTCATGAATTCAGACCTAGTGGGGCAGGACCAGGGTGACTGCTGTCACCCATTGCCCCATTACAGTACACGGGGTGTCTTGTCTCAGGGGCAGCCTTTCCACTGGCGTTTCCACCTTGGAGAGCGGCTGAGCACCCTTTGATCGGCTCAGTGTCCCGCTGAACACAGCCATTAGATAGATAACTCTCCTGCTGAGACAGGTCTGCCAACACATACACAACTGATTCTTGCTATTGATGGCTGAGGGCCTTAGCCAGCTGACTTGTCGTGACAGCCTTCCAAACCCCACCTGGCAGGACTTTCGTTGGTCTTCATTGAGGCCAGGTCAGTCCAACAAAGACCTACAGAATCCAAATTGCCTGGATAGAATATGGTGCCCCTTATATGCCCCCTGGGCCTCACAGGGTCTTCATCAGGTTCCCTGGAGCCTGGGTGGTATAGTGGTTAAGAGTTTGGGTGCTAACCAAAAGGTCAGCAGTTTGAATCCACCAGCTGCTGCTTGGAAACCCTATGGGGCAGTTGTACTCTGTCCTGTAGGGTCACCATGAGTCGGAATCAACTTGACAGCAACAGGTTTGGTTCGGTTTTGTATTTTGGGTTGCACAAACGATTAAGCACTTCACTACCAACTGAAAGGTTGGTGGTTCGAAACCAGCCAGAGTCATCTTGAAAGAAAGGCCTGGCGATCTGCTTCTAAAAGGTCACAGCCTTGAAAAGCTCTGCAACCCGTGGGGTCCCCAAGAGTCAGAATCTACTCCACAGAAACTGGTTTGGACTTTGTTTTGTTGTTTACTCCCCTCACAGATAATTCAAAATTAAAGGGAAAAAAAAAAAAAAAACTCTGTAAAATAGATCTAAGTAAGTCCGTCAAAAACCTCATTTTCTCATAATTACGACTCTATGGTTTCTTTGGAAGTAGGGGCATCTTTTAAAAGACGGCAGTATAAACAGGTGTAGCCTCTCTGCTGGCCCTGGCCCTGGACAGGCACTGAGAGCCAGACGGGGGAACGTCACAACGAGAAAGTGCAGGCAGATGCTGCCAGTGGTTTGTAGATTTTCTCGATTACCTAAAACTGTTACTATTTTTTAATTTGTTGTTGTTGTTATTAGGTGCTGTCAAGTCAGTTCCAACTCACAGCAACCCTATGTACAATAGAACAAAACACCGCCCAGTCCTGCGCGATCCTCACAATCGTTGTTATGCTTGAGCCCAATGTCTCAGCCACTGTGTCAATCCATCTTGTTGAGGGTCTTCCTCTTTTTCAATGACCCTGTACTTTACCAAGCATGATGTCCTTCTCCAGGGACTGGTCCCTCCTAACAACATGTCCATAGTATGTAAGACGTAGTCTCGCCGTCCTTACTCCTAAGGAGCATTCTGGCTGTACATCTTCCAGGACAGACTTTTTGTTCTTCTGGCTGTCCATGGTATATTCAATATTCTTCACCAACACCATAATTCAAAGGCAGCAATTCTTCGATCTTCCTTATTCATTGTCCAGCTTTCACATGCATAGGAGGTGATTGAAAACACCATGGCTTTGGTCAGGCACACCTTATTTGTCAAGGTGACATCTTTACTTTTTAACACTTTAAAGATGTCTTTTGCAGCAGATTTGCCCAATGCAATGCGTTTATTGATTTCTTGACTGTTGCTTCCATGGGTGTTGATTGTGGATCCAAGTAAAATGAAAATCCTTGACAACTTCAATCTTTTCTTCATTTACCGTGATATTGCTTATTGGTCCCGTTGTGAGGATTTTTGTTTTCTTTATGTTGAGGTGTAATCCATACTGAAGTCTACGGTCTTTGATCTTCATCAGTAAGTGCTTCTCTTCTAGCAAGCAAGGTTATGTCATCTGCATATTGCAGGTTGTTAACGAGTCTTCCTCCAATCCTGATGCCACGTTCTTCTTCATATAGTCCAGCTTCTCAGATTATTTGCTCAGCATACAGATTGAATAAGTATGGTGAAAGGATACAACGCTGACGCGCACCTTTCCTGACTTTAAACCATGCAGTTATTTCCTTGTTCTCTTTGAACGACTGCCTCTTGATCTATGTACAGGTTCTTCATGAGCACAATAAGTGTTCTGAAATTCCTATTCTTCCCAGTATTATCCATAATTTGTAATGATCCACACAGTTGAATGCCTTTGCACAGTCAATAAAACACAGGTAAACATCTTTCTGGTACTCTCTGCTTTCAGCCAAGATCCATCTGACATCAGTAGTGCTATCCCTCACTCCATATCCTCTTCTGAATCCTGCTTGAATTTCTGGCAGTTTCCTGTCAGTACACTGCTGCAGCTGCTTTTGAATGATCCTCAGCAAAATTTTACTCGCGTGTGATATTAATGATATTGTTCGATAATTTCTGCATTCAGTTGGATCACCTTTCTTGGGAATAAACATAAATATGGATCTCTTCCTGTTGGTTGGTGAGGTAGCTGTCTTCCAAATTTCTTGGTACAGACTAGTGAGCACTTCCAGCGCTGCATCCATTTGTTGAAACATCTCAATTAATATCCATCAATTCCTGGAGCCTTGTTTTTTGCCAACGCCTTCAGTGCAGCTTGGACCTCTTTCTTCAGTACCATCGGTTCCTGATCGTATGCTACCTCCTGAAATGGATGAACGTCGACCAATTCTTTTTGGTACAGTGACTCTGTGTATTCCTTCCATTTTCTTTTGATGCTTCCTGTGTTGTTTAATATTTTCCCTGTAGAATCCTTCACTATTGCAACTTGAGGCTTGAATTTTTTCTTCACTTCTTTCAGCTTGAGAAATGCCAAGAGTGTTCTTCCCTTTTGGTTTTCTATCTCCAGTCCTTTGCTCATGTCGTTATACTTTACTTTGTCTTCTTGAGCCGTCCTTTGAAATCTTCTGTTCAGCTCTTTTACTTCATCATTTCTTCCATTTGCTTTAGGTACTCAACCTTTAAGAGCAAGTTTCAGACGTCCATTTTGTCTTCTGACATCCATTTTGGTCTCTTAAATTTTAAAATTTTTTTAGTTTAGTTTAGTGTGGATTCCCAGAGCCTTCTGGCTTGCCTTTAGCCATCTGCAAGCCGACTGTCTGTGGACAGGGCAACTTGAGGTCTGCAGCCCTTGACATGCCTACCATGTCACGAGCCATCGTATGAGATGTAGGGGCTCTATGGGGGGATCAGCATCTTTGTGCTCACGTCAGACAACCCTGGGCCTGCCCTTCACCTGTGCCCTTCACCTGTGCATCCCTGGGCAAGGACCTTGCTGAGCCTCAACTTGCAGATGCATGAAGTGTGGATAATAGTTAGGGTGGCCGTGTATGCTGTCCTCCAAACTGGGACATTTTTTAGAGGCATGAGAGAGACTAGGGTTTGATTTCTGGACAACACACGTAACGTGCAACCACCGACCTTCTGTCATTGGAGGCTTGTGTGTTGCTGTGATGCTGAACAGGTTTCAGTGGAGCTTCGACTCAAATGGACTAGGAAGAAAGGCCTGGCAATCTACTTCTGAAAATCAGCCAGTGAAAACCCTGTGGATCACAGTGGTCTGCTCTCCGACCAATCATGAGGATGGTGCAGGACCAGGTAGCATTTTGTTCCGTTGTGCACGGGGTTGCCATGAGTCTGAGCCGATTCTATGGCAGCTGGCAACAACAATGTATCATTATGTCACAGTGGCACAGCAACAGGTGGAGGCTGGGACTGTCCCCAACAAACAGGCCACATGGTTACTCTTATCATAACACTATACCTCCTTCCTCAAGGGGGCAGTACAAGTATCCAGTGAAACCGCCGGTGCCAAGTGTCTAGTCGGAAACAAGCAAACAGGCATCAATGCTGCCACTATTGTTTCTGTTGCACTTTTGTAGCAAGTGGTGAAGAACAGCTACGTCTTCATGTGGCTACGTTTGCAGTGTGAACGGGATAAAACCAAAGCTGCTGTGTGTCATCGAGTTGATTCCGACTCACAGCGACGCTGTAGGACAGAGTAGAACTGCTCCATAGGGTTTCTTAGGCTGTAATCTTTACGGAAGCAGATCTTTCTCCCGCAGAGCCGCTGGGTGGGTTTGAACGGCCAGCCTTTAGGTTAACAGCCGAGGGCTTAACCATTGCACACCCAGGGCTACTTATAAAATGGGTAACTGTACAAAATTCTGTACAAAATTGTAACAGGAGAGCATGTCCCTGGTATCTAATATTTGACATGTGGCTTCAGAGCCAAGGAGGATTCAGTCCTCAGCTCACAGATGTTCTGTGCCATCAGAAGATCAATGGTTATTGCAAGTGGCTTCAATCCAGCACTTAAACAAATGACTACTTCCCAAGTTAAAATCCTGTGTTATACAGTGGCAGGCGCTGAGGGCAGCCTACTCACTGTGAAACCCCCTGCCCTGCTTTCTTGCTAAGAAACTCCACTTCGGTCGGAGACAGTAACAGGCAGGAGAGGCCAATCACAGAGGGGCTGACCCTGATGTTGGTAAGCAGCTGAGACAATAACTACAATTGCCTGGAAAAGAAGCAGAACAAACAGACACTATTTATTTAAGCCATTATAATCAGGCTCCGTTATTCGCGCTGGAATCCCGGGTGCCCTTGCAAAACCAATAGTGATAAAAATGCATCCAGTGACTTAGGACCCAGAAAAGTTAAATTTCCCTGCATTTTCTTCCTGAACCTAGGAAAAGCTCCCAAACTCTCCAAACCTCAGTTTCTTCATCTGTAAAATATCATTTACCAGTTGCCGTTGAGTTGACTCTGACTCAGGGCAACCCCAGGTGCTGGAGTAGGACTGTGCTCCAGAGGGTTCTCAGTGGCTAATTTTTCAGAAGTAGATCACCAAGGCTTTCTTCTGAGGTGCCTCTGGGTGGACTCGAACCTCCAACTTTCTGTTAGCAGCACCCAGGGGAAACGTTTGCACCACCCGAGGACTCCATCTGTAAATAAAGCTCTCGTGATCGTTAAATAGGCTGATGTCTGCAAACGCACTTTGCGGCTGCCAAGCACGTGTGGCCATCAGTGGATGTGCTGATTCAGCCGGAATCTCCAGGTGAAGGAAAGTTTCCAAATGTGGTTTTTGCAATCGGAAAGGCAGGGGGCCACCTGAACTTCAGCTCAGTCTCTGTCACTCTCTCTCTCATTCTCCCACTCCTTCTTGCTTTTCCTAACTAAATGCAAATTTCCAGTCTTCCAGGAGGAAGTCCATGACTGGCATGTCTTCCAGTTGCCTCCCATTTATAGAGAAGCTCCCCCGGACCACATACTGCTCCCCAGTGTGGTGACTCCCGGTTCTTAAGATGGGCTAATTAATTAGTAAGGGAACAAATTATTGAGAGTTGGTTAATTAATTAGGAAGGGGACAGGTTATAATTAGACAGTAACAGACATGATCACCTGAATCTAATTTTGCTGCTGGTTTTAGATAGAGTCATTCCTTTATATGCATATGATTTCAGAGATTAACATTTTTTTGCATCCAGACACAAATAGTAATCCACTGTTAGCACAACAAAGGAGAGATCTGGTTTTCTGTGGTAACAGTTGGTCTGAATTTTCCGTTCCCTAAGTAGGGACATGAGTACTGCATTTTCTAGAAGTTCAAAAATGTCATTTTGCTAAGGGAAAAAAAAAAAAAAAAAAAAAAAAAAAACCTTGCCACTGAGTTGATTTCAACTCATAACAACCCTATAGGAAAGAGTAAAACTGCCCCACAGGGTTTCCAAAGAGTGGCTGGTGGATTCAAACTGCTGATCTTTTGGTTAGCAGCCAAGCTCATAACCTCTGCGCCACCAGGGGTCCCAGTTTGCTGGAGTTGCCATCAAATCTCACTTAGGCTACAGGATTAACAAAACAAGACACTTTTGTCCTTGTTATTTAATTAATTTTGTCATTTATTGGATTCCGGAGCTCCCTAGTCAAAACGAAAGACCTTTCCCTAGTTATTATTAAACTATAATGTTAATCTCCATTTCAACACAATTAAATTTTACTCTAATAGTTTGATTAAAAAGTAGGAAAAAAATCTCAGGGACTGAATTGTCTTTAAAACAAATGACTGCTGTTAAATACAAAGGTTTTTGTTGTAAAATACAATCTATATTATTTTCTTGTTGAACTATCAGCGCAAGAGGGGGACTTGTATTTACATTGCAATGAAGCATCTTCCAAGAAGGATCTCTAATTACAAGAAGTATCAAACACAAACCCTATTTCCTGAATTCACTTCCAAGAGTTGAAGAAAGGCAGCCCAAATTGCAAGGTCAGTGTCAATTGCCAATGAATAAGCAATCCTTTGAGAATGAGATTCTCATATAGATTACCTCTTTGGAGATGGGCAGGTATGGAGCTTTCCTTAGCTCCATCTTTCTAGACCAAAGGTCAGCAAACTACTGAACTGCACCCTGTTACTTTAAGTTTTATTGAAACACAACCAAGTCATTTGTTTACATATTGCCTATTGCTGCTTCTGTACTATAACCATGGCTGAATTGAGTTGTGGTGACAGAGAACACATGGCCCATGGAATCATGGCAGAACTAAATACACACTTACTGCAGTTAGTTCTGAAGACTGCATTCCAACAAGTTCACTCTTCTCATTCTTAAAAAAAAGTGTTGTTAGCAGCCATCAGGTTGTCCCTGACTCATGGCAAACCCAAGCACAACAGAATGAAATGCTGCCTAGTCCTGTGCCATCCCTATGATTGGATGGGACTGTTTGGGATCCATTGGGTTTTTATCAGCTAATTTGCAAAGTAGATTGCCAGGCCTTTCTTTTCAGTCTTAGTCTGGAAGCTCTGTTGAAACCTGTTCAGCATCATAGCAACATGTAAGCCTCCACTGACGGATGGGTTCTGTCTGTGCATGAGATGCATTGGCCAGGAATGGAACCCGGGTCTCCCCCATGGGAATCAAGAATTCTACCACTGAACGAAAATGTTGTTATTTGTTGTTAGGTGCTGTCGAGTTGGTTCTGATTCATAGCAATGCTGTGTACAACAGAACAAAACACTGCGTGATCCTGCGCCATCCTCAAAATCATTGTCATGCTTCAGCCCATCGTTGAGCCACTGTGTCAATCCATGTCCTTGAAGGTCTTCCTTTTTTCGCAGACCCTCTGCTTTACCAAGCATGATGTCCTTCTCCAGGGACTGGTTCCTGCTGATGACATGTCTGAAGTATGTGAGATGAAGTCTCCCCATCCTTGCTTCTGATGAGCATTCTGGCTCTACTTCTTCCAAGACAGATTTGTTAGTTCTTCTGGCAGTCCGTGGTATATTCAACATTCTTTGCCAACACCATAACTCAAAGGCATCAATTCTTCTTCCGTCTTCCATCAAGGAAGTAGCTCCAGCAGCAGAGCCAAAATAGGAGCTCTGGTGGCACAACATTTAAGTGCTGGGAAGCTAACTGAAAGGTTAGCGGTTCAAACCCACCCAGCTAGCTGCTCCTCAGAAGGAAGACCTGGTGCTCTGCTCCTGTAAAGATTACAGCTAGAAAACCCTATAGGGAAGTTCTACTCCATCACAAGGGGTCACCATGAGTTGAAAATTGATTTGACGGCACTTAACAACAACAAAACCTGCACGCACACACACATTTGAAATCTAACATAGCTGTTTAATAATGGAAGGTAGTTCTGTGGCTCTTTTGTTGTTGTTGTTCTAAGTAATTTTTCTCCGCGACAACACAAAAGTGCATTATACCGTTGTGCATCCAATGTCACCGTGCACCTTTGTTTATAGACTCATTTCATCATGCAAAACTGACACACGGTTCTTATTAATCTGTCTCCAAAGGATCCAAACGCTTTAATAAATGTTAGTTCCTTTAGGTCTGGGAAGAAGTTGAAGTGTTAGTTAAATGCACCGTGACAGTGAATGAAAGGCTGTCGTGTCCTTTAGCTGGAGATCCAGTGAGATAAATCCAGGGGAATGACAAAGTAAATGACACCACACTTTCTTAACGGCCAATTAGGGCCTGGTTTCCAAAAGCCAATAAATAAGAAAGATCTGGAATTGAATTTGGGGGTTTCATTAATTGACTAAATCCTCAGCTGGGTTGCGTACCTTGTACGCGGGTTATGGCAAAACTCCATTGCTCGAGGTAACTTTGGTGGGCAGAGCAGAGGAACAACACCTAAGTCTCATTTTTCCTGGGAGGAAGTGAAGACTCACAAAACAGGAACTGAGCCTTCCAGCTAGTTCTTCTCAAGCAACGGTGCACACCAGCATCACCTGGGGAGCTTGTTAGAGATGCCCCTTCCTGCAAGGGACCCTAAGAAGCCAACACTAGCTGGCTGCTGACTTGCACTCTTTCACGCAGCACCTTTCTGGCAGAATACAGCGACCGGGACACTTTGCTCCACTCAATATACTGCTAAAAATCCAAAAACCTGCTGCTGTCAAGTTGACTCTGACTCCCTATAGAGTAGGACTGCTCCATAGGGTTTTTCTTGGCTGTAATCTTTATGGAAGCAGACTGCCAGGCCTTTCTTCCATGACACAACTGGATGGGTTCAAACTGCCAACCTTTAGGTTAGTAGTTGAACCCAAACCATTTGCACCCCCCAGGGGCAGCCTCGAGCCTCATTCCAACCACTGTGATTGAATGTAGCTACTTCTCTCATCGATGGGGCCTGAGCCTTAAGCCTTCCAAATGACACTCAAGAGTCACCATTGAAGGATGATGATGGTGTCTTCCCTTGGACAAACCACACTCAAAAGTTCTGGAGCCTGTGCCCATTTGTGCTTGCTGTGAGTCAAATTTAACTCACAGTGACCCCACAGGACAGAGCTGGAGGCTCTGTAGGGTTTCCAAGGCAGTAATCTTTCTTCCATGGAGTGGCTGGTGGGTTCCAACTGCCGACCTTTTGGTTAGCAGCCCAGTGCTTAACCACTGCACTACCAGGGCTCCTTAGAGGAAAGCAGGTGGTGTGAAGTACCCGCTCTTCGATGGGGGCCAGAACCTGGGAAAGCGATGTTGGAGCTCCAAGCATTAGGGTTTCACCTGCAGATCTTCGGGCCAGTTCTGTTCTGTTTTTGTTTTCCCCCCACCATGGTCTCCCTCCTGCTTACCATCCTCTCCTGCTCTCCTCTGGTACTGAAAATAATATCTCTATGAACAAGCCCGCTCTCCCTGCCTGTCACCAAGGCCTGCGGGACCCCATCCAGCCTGGCTCTCATCTCGCCTTGAAATGCACAGTCCCCCGGGGGACCGAGCTGGCTCTGAGAGTCACGTCTCCCTGTGGGACAAACAAGACTCGCAGACTCAAACAGCAGTGAGACAGCACATCCTGTCTGCTAACAGAGGTCACAGTTTTTGATTGTTTGTTTGGGTCAGAATGTGGAAAACACTGCAAAATCAACAAAGCAGGGGTTCCTGGGAGACAACAGAAAGGGGAAGCTGACTTTGCCACCTCCAGGATTTTCATGACTCAAAATAGCAGTCAGTATCTTGACAGCAGGACAAATCTGTATAGGCACCATATTTCCTCACCTGAGGGTCCTTGAAGGAGTCCTGGTAGCACAGTGGTTAAAGCGCTCGGCTGCTAACCGAAAGGTCTCCTTGGGAGAAAGGTGTGGCCGTCTGCTTCCATAAAGATTACAGCCTTGGCTATAGGGACCATGGTCTCAGGGAACATCTAGCTCAATTGGCATAACATAGTTTATAATGAAAATGTTCTACATTCTAGCTTGGTGAATAGCGTCTTGGGTCTTAAAAGCCTGTGAGCAGCCATCTAGGATACTCCACTGGTCTCACCCCTTCGGGAGCAAGGGAGAATGGAGAAAACAAGATACAAGGGAAAGATTAGTCCAGAGGACTAATGGAACACAACTACCATGGCCTCCACCAGACTGAGTCCAGTACAGCTAGATGGTACCCAGCTACCACCACTGACTGCTCTGACAGGCATCACAACAGAGGGTCCCGGACAGAGCTGGAGAAAAATGTAGAACAAAATTCTAACTCATAAAAAAGACCAGAATTCTTGGCCTGACAGAGACTGGAGAAACCCCAAGAGTATGTCCCCTGCACACTGTTCTAGCTCAGTAATGAACTCACTCCTGAGGTTCCCCCTTCAGCCAAAGATTAGACAGCCCCATAAAACAAAGAGAGGCTAATGGGGCACAACAGCCCAGGGACAAGGACTAGAAGGGAGGAGGGGACAGGGAAGCTGGTAATAGGGAACCCAAGGTTGAGAAGGGAGAGAGTTGACATGTCATGGGGTTGTTAACCAGTGTCATAAAACGATGTGTGTACCAACTGTTTAATGAGAAACCATTAGTTCTGTAAACCTTCATCTAAAGTACAATTAAAAAAAAAAAAAGATTACAGCCTTGGAAACCCTGTGGGGCAGGTCTACTCTGTCCTATAGGGACGCTATGAGTCAGAATTGACAAGACAGCAATGGATTTTAAGGTCCCCAGGGGGTGCAAATGGTCTGGGCTCCACTACTAACCCAAAGATTGGGTTCAAACTCACCCAGCAACTCCATGGAGGAAGGGCCTGGTGATCTGCTTCCATAAAGATTATAGCCAAGAACACCCTATGGAGCACAGTTCTAGTCCATAACACATGGGGTCGCCATGAGTGGGAACTGACTTGGCGGTAATGACTGTGTTTGTTGGTTTGGTTTATGTTGCCATATGTTGGAAGCTCTGTAACTCCAGCCCAACATGGCGATCACATGGTACAACTCATCTTTAATCGTTTCTTCTTCAGTCATAGCCGTTAGGTGCCCTTCCTCTCTTTCTTAGATTTGGGGACTTGAATTATGAAGCTCCCCCCAAATCCTCTATTAGAAGAGATAATTAAAGGGGCATCTATATGCATTCTAGCTATTGACAAGCTGATTACTGTCAGAAGTCAGTGTCCCCAGGAAACAGACCTGGGGTGGAGGTTAGCTGGTACAGGTTCGTCGGAAGTGCTGAAGACAAGAGAGTGAGGGAGGAAGGATCAGGCAGAGGAAGGGTTAAACTCGGATGCAGTGGCAGGAGACACCTCACTGATCCCCAGCAAGGCCCTGGAGCTGGAAGGGCCCTTCCGAGTCATCCACACCGAGGCTGAGGGCCGGGACTTTGCACCCCACACAGACCAACCATTCCACGTTTCCCCAGGGAGGGGGTGTCACGAAGGCCAGTCCGCTGCGTTGGCCAGAGACCATGGCCAGAGAGGGACAGCATGGTGAGCCACCAGCAGCCAACACCCTGCAGACCTGTGGATGAGGGTCTTGGTGCCGAAGGAAGGTCTGAGCTGTGTGCCGCGGTGTTCTAAATTACAGAAAAATTAGCTCTGCGTGATTGCCTGTCTGTCTCAAAGCTCAGATTCTGCAGGAACGATTACACGTTGTATCTTCTCCTCTCTCAAACCCAGATTCACTCTCAAAAGTCAGTGCTGTCCCAACACTTCTACCCACCTTGGCCAAGCCACCATCAACCCCGATTCCTGGACTTCAACTACAGCTCCCCAGATCCCTCAATGCTTCCTCTGCTACCCTGGAGTCTCTGGGTGGTACAGATGGTTAACATGCTCGGTCACTAACCAAATGATTGGCAGTTCAAGTTCACCCAGAGGTACCTCGGAAGAAAGGACTAGAGATCTGCTTCTGAAAAATCAGCCACTGAAATCCCCATGGAGCACAGTTCTGCTCTGACACAGGTCAGGGTGCTGTGAGTCAGATCAGGGCACTGTGTCCTTTCCGTGGTGAGGTGCAAGGTCTCATTTTCAGGAACTGCTTATGTTCTTCGTCTACCTCCTGAAACTTTCATTAATAAACAAATCTTGACCAATCAATCTACGTCACCAGGACCCAGCACTGGCCCCTCGTGGGCTGCTGGCAGGCTTTCCTTTGGCATCCAACATCCTGGCTTGCAGAGACAGTTGCTTGACAAGCTGTTCACGTGGCGGAAGGAAGGAGAGCAGAGCTGAGAAAGGAGGCCCACAGGAACTTGCCCCCAGGCAGGAGGCACCACCTTCTGTTGCCAGGCCAGGCCCCCTTCTCCTGACACCCCAGCGGGTGCCGTCATCACGGGCTGGTCTCCTCTGGCTCTCGGCGCCTTTGCTTTTGGCAACCTGGAAATTGAACACAAACAGCTCTTTTACAAGCCCCTCAGCAGGGCTTCGTAAAGCACTAATTGTCCCAGAATCTCCATGGTCAGGGTTGTTTGGAGACTGTGGGAGCTATTCCATGATAGAGTCATGGAAAGAGGTCACAGGAGAAGCTGGAGGTCCAGGAGACAGCAGAGATGGCGAGGTCTACTCCTTCTCGCCAGAGAGGAGGAATGTGCAGGCGGCCGGCCCAGGGCCATCTGTGCTGCACGCCAGCTGTGTGCCAGGGCCAGGTGGACGTGCAAGAAGGAACGCTCAGCTCCCTGAGCGTTCTCCAGGAGGTGAGCTCAGGAGCAAGACAGCCTCTCCTCTCGGCTCTCCACTATTCCAGAACTGGTCCTCAGGTTCCAGCATGCTATTCAACAGCTATATATTGGACATCGAGGCACCACATACATCGATGCTCTAACTTATCTTCGCTTCTGCCTCTTATCATTCAACATATTATATACCCTTCTATACCTAGCTCCCTTCACCCATTTGTCAGTTTGCCATCCTGTGGTGGATTGCATGTTGCTGTGGTGCTGGCAGCTATGCCACCGGTATTTCAAATACCAGCAGGGTTACCCATGGAGGATGGATTACAATGGTGCTTCCAGGCTTAGACAGATGAGGAAGAAAGACCTAGCAATCTGCTTAAGAAAATCAGCCAATAAAAACCCTGTGGGTCACAACAGAACATTGTCCAACATACTTGCTTTTGACACATCACTGGGAAAGATCCATCACTGGAGGAGGCGATCAGGCATGGTGAAGCAGAGGGCCAGCGAGGGCAAGGGAGACCCTCGGTGACATGGGTTGGCACAAGAGCTTCAACGGATCATGCTGGCAATTTTGAAGATGGTGCAGGACTGGGCAACACTTTGTTCTGTTGTACATAATGGTGCCATGATCCGCAGTTTACTTGACGGCAGCTATTTATCTTTACCTATCTACCTATCATCCATCTATCTGTCTATCTGTCTATCTGTCTGTCTATCATCTACTAATCTATCTAGCTATCTGTCTACTGTCTATCTATCATCTACCTATCTATCAATCATCTATCTATCTATCATCTATACCTAGCTTGCTTTCACACTTCTGCTTGTGTGAAAGTTCTGCTTTCCCATCAACCAAGGTGAGAATTGACACGCTTCTCGTATGTAGCCAATGGTGCGTTTCCAGGAAGGGATGCAGCAACACATGTGGCTGGTCTCTCCAGTTCATTGCTCTGGAGGTGCTAGAATGTTCTCACATGCACCATGCACTAGGATAGGGTTGAAAGTGGCTGCCCCAGGACACTCTCAGGATGAGTCTGGTAAAGCCATGTTCCAGGATGCTCAGGCACGTTGCTTCAGGTGCTGGGGATTTGGAGGCAAACTGGTTCCCTTGGGAGATGGGAAGTTGCAGATGCACAGCGTGCAAGGCTCCCCGTAGTTGGAACAACAGACTGGATATGCACACAGCAACATGGGCAGGTCGTTTTAGAATGCTGTGCCGACTGAAAAACACAAGAAACAGATAAGATTTAGAGCACGATGCTGCATCCCAACAATGCTCTCTGTTTTCTAAGGATGCACACAGATTTTATAAACACATCAAACACATTAGAGAGGGAGCCTGAAGGGGGAACAGGAACAGACGTGAGGATTTGGGATGACGTGAAACTAAAATAAAAAGGAAAGAAGCTTTCATGGATCTGTAAAGACGTTGTGTTATGAACTGAAGAATGATGAACTCAACTCTGAGTTGAGATTCTAAGGAAAAAATAAAGGAAGAGAGAAAGGGAACAAGGAAGGAAAAAAAAGACAGGAAGGAAGGAAGGAGGGAGAGAAGAAAGGAAGAAGAAAGGAAGGAAAGAAGGAGGGAGGGAGAGAGGGAGGGAGGGAAGGAAGAAGGAGGGAGGGAGAGAGGGAGGGAAGGAAGGAAGGAAGAAGGAGAAGAAAAAATAAAGAGAAAGGCAGCTTCTTTCAAAACTTGCTTCCTTAATCCAAACCCAAGAAGATGTGTTGTCCTTCACCGGGTGGAGATGGGAAACACAGGCCCTGCTCATGGAAACAGGCACATCCCATTTGGGTCCTGGTGCCTGAGAGTCCCACACGGAGCCCACCTTCCACTTAGCTCTTGTCCACTCTTCCTTGTAACGTGTGCCTGCCTGTGAACTGGGAGAAGACGTCTCCGTATCTACTACAGGATCCCTGCTTACCCGGCCCTTCCAGAATAAACATCAGTAAATATTTGCCAAGTAGAACATAATCAATAAGACAACAATGGAAACTGAATAAACATGTGTGAATTGACTGAGAACAGAAAGGATGTTCAGTGCAAGGTTGAAAAAAACAAAAAGACCCAGCAAGCTGAAGGACTCAGTGGAAATGCTATTCCTGAGGTGGGCAAGACCAGAGCTGGGCGATCAGATGGAACTAGAGTGATTGAGCCCCACTTTGAGTGGTTGAGTGGATGTTCTGCAGAGCATGGGGGCAGCCCCAGCCTGGGCATGCATGCACAGACTGACTCTCTCCCCTCTTGAGAGATGGGGCTCAGCCAGAGCCATGCTGGGGTCCTGGCCATCCATGCAAGCTCCTGGAATGCCTGGGAGAGGTTGATGGCTCAAAACCAGGACCAGCAGAGGAGGCAAATTTACCGCACTGAGTGGTCCAAGACTGTCCAATGGTGCCTTTACTCAGGTCATCCAGGAGAGAGGGCGCTGGCACCAGAGCCCCAAAAGTGACAGCCCAATGTCTTGTTTTGTCTTAAATCACCCCAGGAGGGGCCTTTACACGCTGGGCTTCCCGCTTTGCTGTTTATCCTTAATTGACATCTATGGTTCCCAATGGGCCGTTACTTCCCCAGGAGACAATATCAATCTGTGTTGGACATTTTTGAAATCTAGTGTCATTATACTGAGCATTTAAATACTGAATGCACGTTATTTTCTAAGCATTATTTTCCTTTGCATCACAGTTAGGGTTTTCTATTTGTGTATTTATATTTTGGAATTATGCATGATAGGTAGTTTGCACTTCCTGTGGATTTCATCTCTGGAAACAAAGAGGCATTGCAAAATTGTTAGTCACCAAAAGACTGTGGCTCAAAACCCTACAATGGCCTGAACTGCCAACCTTCCAGCTAGTAGTTAGCTGTTTGCAGCACCCAGGGACTTCTCTTGTGGGGAGGACCTTCTTTTATAAGGAAAAACTGTGCTAAGTCTTTAAATGAGACTGCGGGCAGCTTGAGGTGGGTTTGACTCTTCCATAAACTTGCCTGTGAGAAATGCCTCCATGTTACTTACTTTAAATAAAATCAAACTTAACTCAGAGATGCTGCCCAAGGAGACACCTGGATTGTTGCACCTGCAAAGAGAAGCAATATTTAAGGGTTGCAAGAGTTTATGGTTTCAATCATGAAGAGAACACTCAGAGGGTCATACCTGGAAGGGAAACGATTGAGTTCCAGGGAAGAGGGTGGGTCTTCAATGAAACTGTAGTGAGTACCTGGGAAACCGCACACCACCAAACTAATCCTCACTGCACAAAAAAAAAAAAAAAAAAAGCAGGTGCCCTCAAGTCAACTCCGGCTCATGGTGACGCCACGTGTGTAAGAGTAGAACTACGCTCCGTATGGCTTTCAATGGCTGTTTTTTCAAAAGTAGATATCTACCTGGGAGGGGAGATACCATGATCACAGAGGTGGTTTTCCCAGGGCTAGGCTTATCCATTGAAGTCTGGAAGTGCTGATCCCTAGGATTTCCCCAAATGTGGGAAACTCAACTGCAAAAAAAAAGATCCCTGGTGGCACAGTGGTTAAGTGTTCGGCTTCGAAGAGAAAAGTCGGCGGTTCGAGCCCACTGGCACCTTTGCGAGAGAAAGATGTGGCAGTCTGCTTTCATAAAGATCACAGCCTTGCAAACCCTATGGGGCAGTTCTACCCTGCTCTATAAAGTTGCTACAAGTTGGGAATGACTTGATAGTGACGGGTTTTGGTTTAGATCGCGGTGCCTTTCTTCCAAGGTGCTTCTGGGTGGATTCAAGCAACCAACCTTTGGGTTAGCAGCTGAGCGCTTGACCATTTGTGCTATCCAAAAAAAAAAAAAAACAAACTCAAAACCCATTGTTATCAAGTCGATCCTGACTCATGTGCAGAGAAGAGCTGCTCCATAGGGTTTTCAAGGCTGTGACCTTTCAGAAGCAGATCACAAGGACATTATTACTTCGCATTGGTACTGGGAACATTGAGATATGACTATGTTAAGGCACTTGTCCAAGATCCCACACCACTGAGAGTTTGACCAGATCTGTCCACCCCAATACCCTCCCCCAGCCTCTTAACCATCTTACCCACTTTCGCTTATCCTTTCTGCCCAGGAACCAGCTCTTCCAGACAGGGATGGCTGAGCAACTGTCAACTCTGTCAATCAGGAATTCCAGCAAGCCAAGGTTCGTGCTTGACCTAACTGCCAGGCTCCAGAAACCCAGGGCCACCTCATCTGTCTGGAAGCTGTGATTTTCCCCATAGCCTCCAACTGGCAGATCTTAATTGGCTTGGAGAACTGCTCACGGCAGGATAATTCATTGAGATATTACATAGTAATAATTCCCCATTCCTCATTCCAAGATGGTAGCCAGGTCTTGGTGCTCTGGGGCCTCATAGCGGAGAGAGGGGAGCTCATGACTTAGAACCAGAAGCAAAAGTCATCCCCGCATCCTCTGTCCCTGCCTGTTATGCAAACTCAGGCATTGTTTATAAAACCTGATGCCTTCGCCTCAGACGAAGGCCAGCTTTTCCTGGAGGCAGTCTCTCTTGAAGGAAGTACTGATAAATCATTGATCGGATCTAGTGCACGTTGCTTTTAATGATCTAACTCTCATGGCTCACCCATCCATTCGTTCCTTCATCAAATATTTACTGAGTGCCTACTATCATCCAGACACCCCTGTAACTACAATCCACGGGCAGAGGATGGGGTAACTCTCTGTGCAACCAGTATACCACCTACCAAAATTTCTATGACTTAAACTCCATTACCACCACGTGTCTGTCATTTGTTGTTCTGTGATGCACCCGATCCAAGCCATGACACTTTCAATCACCTCATATGCATGCGAAAGCTGGACAGTGAATAAGGAAGCCCAAACAAGAATTGATGCATTTAAATTATGGTGTTGGTGAAGAATATTGAATATACCATGAACTGTCAGAAGAATGAACAAATCTGTCTTGGAAGAAGTATAGTCAGAATGCTCCTTAGAAGCAAGGATGACAAGACTTCATCTCACATACTTTGAACATGTTATCAGAAGGGATCAGTCCCTGGAGAAGGACATCATACTTGGTAAATTAGAGGGTCAGTGAAAAAGAGAAAAACCCTCAATGAGACAGGTTGACACAGTGGCTGCAACAGTGGGCTCAGACATAGTGACAGTTGTGAGGATGGCGCAGGACCAGGCAGTGTTTTGTTCTATTGTACATAGGGTCAATATGAGTGGAAACCGACTCTGACAACAGCAACAAACTCTGCTATAAAACATTCTTCTGTATGGCACACACACAGACCTCATTTAAGGCTGTGGTGTTTGCTTATGTTCAAATCGCAAATATACATACACACAAACAGAATAAATATTTTTGAATGGGAAAAAAAAACAAATTCACAAAATATTGGAAGTAGTTATCTTTGAATGTTGGGACAATGAGTTACTTTGCCCTATTTTTTTTTTCCACTACAAATGGTCTTTGATAAGCATGCTTATCTTTAGCATAGAAAGAGCTAAGTGTTTTAGAAACAGAGGTAAAATGGCAGTGAAGGTGTTAATTGGACTTTGTCATCAGCAGCTGCTCATTTTGCATGTTTGAATCATAAAGTGTAAAGAGGCACCCATCACCCCTTTTGCTTTTTATTTCCCAACAGCTGTATCTGAGGAAACACGAATAAATAGCTGATATGTGCTAATTACTTAACATAACCTTGTAGTACACAGAGTTCTGTCCAACTGAAAAAAAACAGCAAAAACAAAGCAAGACTATTCAAACCAAATGAAATTGATCATCTGTACAAGTATTTTATATTTGATAAATAGCTATTAGAAATATGAAAAAAGACCAAATGGCTTTTTTTCTTACTTTTTAATTTCATTGTACTTTAGATGAAGGTTTACAGAACTAATGGTTTCTCATTAAACAGTTAGTACACACATTGTTTTATGACACTGGTTAACAACCCCATGACATGTCAGTACTCTCCTTTCTCGACCTTGGGTTCCATATTACCAGCTTTCCTGTCCCCTCCTGCCTTCTAGTCCTTGCTCCTGGGCTGGTGTGCTCCTTTAGTCTCTTTTTGTCCTATTGGCCTGTCTGATCTTTGACTAAAAGGTGAACCTTTGGAGTGGCTTCATTACTGGGCTAAAAGGGTGTCCAGGGACCATTACTCTTGGGCTTTCTCCAGTCTCTGTAAGGTTGTTAAGTCTGGTCTTTTACTGTGAGTTAAAATTTTGTTCTACATGTTTCTCCAGCTCTGTCCAGGACCCTCTATTGTGATCCCCGTCAGAGCAGTCAGTGGTGGTAGCCGGGCACCATCTAGTTGTACTGGACTCAGTCTGGTGGAAGCTGTGGTAGTTGTGGTCCATTAGTCCGTTGGGCTAATCTTTCCCTTGTGTCTTTAGTTTTCTTCATTTTCCCTTGCTCCTGAAGGGGTGAGACTGGTGGAGTATCTTAGCTCACAGCCTTTTAAGACCCCAGATACTACTCACCAAAGCAGAATGTAGAACATTTTCTTTATAAACTATGTTATGCCAATTGAGCTAGATGTCCCCTGAGACCAGGTCCCCACAGTCCTCAACCCAGTAACTCGGTCCCTCAGGGAGTTTGGATTTGTTCATGGAACTTCCATGACCTTACCCTGAACAAGCTGTGCTGGCTTCCCCAGTGTTGTGCACTGACTTGCCCTTCACCAAAGTTACCACTCATCTATTGTCTACTTAGTGTTTTTCCACCTCCACGTCTCCCCTCTCTCGTAACCATCAAAGATTGTTTCTTTTTGTGTGTAAACATTTTCATGAGTTTTTATAGTAGAGGTCTCATACAGTATTTGTCCGTTTGTGATTGACTGATTTCACTCAGCATAATGCCCTCCAGATTTAGTCATGTTATGAGATGCTTCACAGATTCATCATTGTTCTTTCTCTTTGCATAGTACTCCATCGTGTGTATATACCATAGTTTGTTTATCCATTCATCTGTTGATGGGCATCTAGGTTGTTTCCATCTTTTTGCTATTGTGAACAATGCTGCCGTGAACATGGGTGTGCATATGTCTAATATTTACAGAGCACCGATCATTGTGCGGGCACAGCGTTAGGTATGATTCCTAGGAGATTCATTCCATTATGACCCCATTTTGCAAGTGAGTAAACTGAGGCACAAGTGGCCTGCTCCACTAGCAATCTAGTGGCTGCTGGAGCTGGGTTACAACTCAGGGGTCCTACTTCCAAGCTCTCATTCTTGATCCCTGACATTGTTAGTTTATGTCTACGTTTAGAACCTCTCCTGTGCCGGGATCCAGCCTTTGAGAGCAGAACTTTCAGTGAATGCAATGTGCTCCATCTCGTGGTTATACCATAATTTAATTTAACCGATATGTAGATTAGTTTCTATTTCTGGTTATGATAACTAAAGTAGAAAAGAATATTTTTATACTTAAGTCTTGAACATCCCGATACTGCCCATTCTGGACTACAAAATTCAGGCCCCAGGTGATTTGCACCATAGTTGAAGGAATTAGAACGAGAATCTAATTCCTCATAAAAAGAAAAGACCTGGATACCTGTTATCACCAGTATTATCTTACATCATTATGAAAATCTAGCCCATGCAATAAAATAAGAAAATATCTGATGCGGTAAAATCACTAGAAAATACAAAATTAATTTTTTTTTTTGCTGATGACATTGTCAGTCTTAAAAGGCCAAGAAAATCAACCAAGATGTAAAAAAAATGAGCATTCACTAATGCGTCAGGTTACAAAATAAACACAAACCAATAGTTCTGCTAGATGTCAACCACCAAAGGTAGAGATCGGACGAAGAAAGATCACATTCACAGCAGACATGAACATAAAAAATGCTTAAAATAAAGTTAATATACAATTTAAAGGATCAACATGAAGGTGGTCATGAAATTAATTTTTAAGCTTAAAAATTGTAATTGAAGGCTGTTACATCTTGTACTACTTGGAAGGAATTCACAACATTCTCAAGTGGCCAATTTTACTGTGATTAATTTATAAATTTAGTGACTGGTAATAAAAAGCAAATAGTTTTTTTTTTTTTCTTTTGCAAGTAGACAAAAGTATTCTAAACCTCATGTTGAAGAATGAATGAATAATAATAGCTAAGAAAAACTTGAAAAGTAAGACTTCATGCCAAACATTCAGTTTGTAAAACTGTAAAATTAAAGATGTTGAAGAAGCCGTGGCGGCATAGACAGATGGACTAATGATACCAAACAGACGCTCCAAAAAAGATGCGCGTCTAGGCGGTTAATTAGCAAATGATAACGGCAGTGATTCAACACAGAGGGAAGGTGGGGATTGTCCAAGACATGACAGCAGAGCTGTCTTTGACGACCGCCAGCCGTCTGTCAGTTTGTCTTATGGTGGTGACTTGTGTGTTGCTGTGATGCTGGAAGCTATGCCACTGGTATTTCAAATACCCGCAGGATTGCCCATGGAGGACAGGTTTTAGCAAAGCTTCCAGACTAAGGAAGACAAGGAAGAAAGTCCTGGTGATCTACTTCTGACAGGCAGCCAGTGAAAACCTTACGGATCACAACAGAACATAGTCTGATACAAGGCTCGAAGATGATCCTCCTAGGTTGGAAAGCACTCAAAATGCACAGTGGCTGCAACACTGGACTGGACGATACCAACCTTGGGAAAGATGATGCAAGACCAGGCAGCGTTCCGTTGTGTTATACTAAGGTCGCCAGGAGTCAGAGTTGACTGGACGGGAACTAACAACATCACTGACTATTTGGAATGTTAAGAACTATTCTGACACCTCAGCCTACATACCAAATAAAGCAAAACGAAACTAAACCAAGACAAGCGAAAACATCATCTAGCTTGATTGCATAATTGATGTTAAAAATGAAACTAAAAAGAATTACATATGTTCACATATACGCCTCAGTTCACAGAAACCCTTTCCAAGTATAAGAGCAAAGAAAAATAATCATGAAATAGCATTAACCCCATATTTAGTTATAACAAAATAAAATTATTTATGTATAAACTATAGCATAAAAATTAAAAGGTATACCAAATACTAGGCAGTAACTTTTGCATTATAAGACAGAAAATGTTAATATCCTGATATATGAAGTCCCTGGGGGGCACAAACAGCAAAGCCTTCAGTTGCTAACTGAAAGATTGGCTGTTGGAATCCACTCAGAGATACTCTGGAAGAAAGTCTTGGCGATCTACTTCCAAAAGATCACAGCTTTGAAAACCCTGTGGAGTGCAGTTCTCCTCTGAAACACGTGGGGTCAGCATGAGTCAAAACAGCCTGGACGGCAACTGGTTTGGTTTTTTTTTCGGGGTGGGGAGGTTTATGTATAAGGATAATTTACTCATTTAAACAAAAACAAAATAAGTAATTTGCAAGAAGAAACACAGATACTAGTAAATACACAAGAAAATGGTCAAACTCAAAAATGACAAAATAAATATAAATTAAATAGAATTTAATTTGCTGAATTTAATAACAGTTATTAAAAAGAATTTTCTAATCTGTCACATTAAAAAACATGTAGCTTTTAAAAATATTTATAAGAATTAATGAAAGTACAAGAAAAAGAACCCTGAATACATTGCTGGTGGATGTTTGAATGGCTAAAAGTCCCGGGAAGACAATTTGGCAACAGACCTATCAAAAACCTGAAATAAATACTGCATATCTTTCAACCAAGCAATCAATCAGAGGTTTATGTATTTGCTCATTGATTTGTTTAGGTAAACATTTATTGAATCTTCCCTATTCTCAGGTCTTTACTAGTGTCATTTCACTTAACCCTTGCAAAATCCTGTGAATAGGAACTTTTGTTGGAGATAAAGGGCAACCATATTAGTTATATATGGTAGAGTTGGGATTTAAACTCAGGGCTGCCTGAACCTGAAGCAAAAGAAGAGCGCTTGTCACCTCTTCTGCTGTACTCCTGAACAAAAGGCTTATGCACAAAGATGTTCATTGACTCATTATTTATGAAAGAAAAAACAAGAGTGAGCAAGATGCCTGAAATTTATAGAATATGAGGTATATAGAAAATATAAAATTCAAAAATAGAAGGTATGTTGTTATTATGTGCCGTTGAGTTGATTTTAACTCCTAGTGACCCTATGTGACAGAGTAGAACTGCCCCATAGAGTTTTCTAGGCTGTAATCTTTATAGGAGCAGATCACCAGGTCTTTCTCCCTCAGAGCCACTGAGTAGATTCAAACCACTGACCTTTTGGTTACCACCATGGCTCCTTAGAATGTATATAGAATGTATATATGAAGTAAAAATAAAATGTGAAGAAAAAAAAAAAAAACTTCAGAGAGGTAAAACAAGAGAGACAGTGGCCAAAATATTAAGCATGTTGAACTCTAGGTAGATAGTATGGGTGACTTTTATTCCCTATTTGGGCTTTTCTTTTTGTCCAAATCTTCTCAAACAAACATGGACTATTTTTGAAATTATTCACAACATACATGTATATGCATTGTCTGCGGCTGCTCTTGGGTTACAATGGCAAAGCTGTCTATTGGAACGAAGACCACCTGGCCAGGGATACAGAGATTTTCTACCTGGCCCTTTACAGAGAAAGTGTGTGGGACCCAGACGGATAGAAGCCAACCAGGGCTTGCCGAGGAGGTAGTCGAGGGCTGATTTGCTGCTGTAAGTTGACTCTCAGAGGTATATAAAGGCTCCTGGGGGTTTGGGCGAGCGTGCTTCTGGGACAGCTGGCAGTCGGCATGAGTCCCAACCCCCTGGGAAAAAGGCCCAGGGGCTGAGGTGCTTCAGCCTGATTCAAGAGAAAGAGGCTGGGAGGATGTGCTCCCAGGAGCTTGAGGGGCTCAGGGGTCTCCAGCTGAGAAAACTAAAGGGGAAGAGGTTGAATGAGGCCAGAGAAGTCACAGCTGTGATGGAGAAGAGGCCAGATTCCTACGGGTCTGTGCTCACGTGGACTGGACCTGGGCCAAGAGAAAGAGAGAGAGAGGGAGCCAGCCTAGGCGGTGTTTAGAAGATGCTCAGAAGGCCACCTGGGAGTGAGGACCTGTCAGCAGATACAACCAAGGGTGTCCTGCTGGAAGCCGGAGTCTGGAGGAGGAAGTGCGTCAGCCCCCAGGAAGAGACGCCTTCATGCCAGCAAGGTACATCCAGGGCGGTGAGGGCTCAGCAATGGAGTGGGATGCCTCTCCACAACCCACATCAGCTCTGGGCAAGGGAGCGTCTCCCAGCTCACAAGCATTGCTGGGAAGTAAGCACCTTCCTGCCCCTTCCTCCTTCGCCCCACCACTCTCCCCAGCCCTGGAGGAGTCAGAGACCACCCTTAAAAGTTTTTGCGGTTGGGAGGTGGGAAGCTCTGGCAGAACCAAGAGAAAAGAAGCAGTGTTTCCTACCATCTGGCCACTGCGGGCCTGAGCTGGTGTGGGGGAAGCGGTGACCCTCAGAAAGTTCAAGGTCGTGGGTATCATCTGCATAAGGGTGTTTGAATGGCTGCACTGAGGCCCTTTTCTGGCTTGAAGTGAAAGCAGGACTTTTGTTACTGGGAGTGGGCAGGAAAGTCACAGGCCTGCCCTCGATTTTGATCAAGGGATTAGGAAGAGCTGGTCGTGTAGAGACAATTTGAACCAATAAAAGGGAAAAAAATCAGGTTGTCTACTGTCTTAGGCTGGGTTCTCTAGAGAAGCAAAACCAGTGAAGTGTGTATATGTAGAGAGAGAGAGAGAGAGAAAGAGAGATTTATATCAAGGAAATGGCTCACGCAGTTGTAGAGGCTGGAAAGTCCCAAGTCCGTGGATCAGACTGGAGGCTTCTCCTGACTCACGTAGCTGCAGGGGCTGATGAACCCAAGATCCGCAGGTAAGCTGGCAGGCCACTGGCTCACAGGCTGTGGAGGCTGACAAATCCCAATATCAGCAGGTTAAGCTGCAAGCTCAAGTCCCAAGAACCGGAGGTCAGACAAACAGGAGACAGATGCAGGACCTCCGAGCTTTGCCAGAAAGTCCACATACACTGGATGCAGGCCACACCCCCAAGGAAACTCCATTTCAACTGATAGGCTGCTCATAGCAGATCTCATCATAGAGGCAATTACATTAGATCAGATCTCATTACGGAAGTTGCCAAACTACATCATAACTGCCAAACCACTGAGAATCACAGCCCAGCAAAGGTGATACACAACCTTAACCATGAAATCTACTATTAGGGGGTGGAGGGAAAAGGCATTGCAAAAGAGAAGAGACATGGCAACAAGCGTGAGCTCCATATGGGTGAGCGATAGGGAGTGGTGAGGACTGTGGAAAATGTAGAATCTCTTCTAAACGGGCAACTATGATCCACCTCTAGCTAATTAACGCTTCATGGAAACTCAAACACAATTTTGCCAAATATACCAACTTTTCATGAGAATCCAGAAATCTGAATTTTCCTGCCAAAGATCCTTAGATATTTTACACTACTACTGTAAATGCTTATTAATTATGGAGGTGATTGTTAATGCTTATTAATCAATAATTAATGCTTATTAATTATTTAATACTTAAATATTAAGAGTCTTGTTGCAATACTTTTAATAACAAATTCCTTTTTTTTTTGCAAAACATTTCACAGTCAGCATTGGGAAGGCTAAACAAACCCATCAGTGGTGTCTCTAGGGGGGTCTGGGGGTGTTGACTGCACCGGGTGACACTGTCAGAGGGGGTGACACCAAAATGACTGTCTATAAAATTTTTGTGCAGCGTTTCAGCAGAAATTTATTATTTTTTTAATAAAAATTTCCCTGTAGTTAGTTACAACAATAAAAACATTTTTCCTAAGCCCAGTTTACATGTATCAATATACCTACAAGGCTAAAACTCTGTGCTAATTGACTTTTTGAACTTTCTAATGTGATCTACTCAAAGCTATCATTATTACCCAATTACAATGGTGCTTTGAATCACGTGGTTTCTTCTACACGCAGACGCTGTTGTTTTCATTGCTGCCAGTTTTTTCTATAATTGCTGATATTCTCAATGTTTCTGGTGTTTTAGCTATAATATTGCGGCAATTGGTATTTGTGAATTTATATCAATAACTTTTTTGAGAATGAAGTAGTAATTAAAGGAAAAGAAGAAGTGATAGACAGGAATTACAATTTAGGAGTAACATTAGTACAGAAAACATTACTGGGGATTCTGTACGGACTGGTACTTGACGAGGTCCATGCTGGGGGGTGACACCATGAGTTACTGCGCTGGGTGATAACAACCCTAGTGATACCCCTGAAACCCATCCATGGACGAGACGTTGCTGTCCTTCTTTGAAATGACATCTCATCAGCACGAATACCCCACACTTTTGGCACGCGTATGTTCCTTTTCTTGTACTTTTTTAACCTTTTTTATATTAATGTTTTATATACATATAGAAATGCTGCTTCTGATTTTAGCAATGACCTCAGCACAGAAACCTCAAAGCTTATGTTAAAAAATAATAAAGGAAAGTGAAAAATATTTAATATAACTAACATTGTGTGCCTTTACTTTTTCTTGCTCTTGCTTGTTTAACTGTCTTTTCCCAATCAACACACACACAGAGGTATTTTCATGGCATCAGCATAAGAATCCGGATTTCCCCAGGATTCTGGATCCTTCTGGAAGGAGAAGAAAACGTACAAATATTCCAGCTGAGTCTCTTTGTGGCAAGCTCAGTGAGCATACTGGAATATGATATTATTCAAATAGTGTTATTCTTCCCGTGGACTGTAACGTCTATTAAGGGCTGTTCCATAAACAATAAAACTTATTCATGCATGAAATTCATGTAAGCAAACGTGCTCATTATGGAGACATTAAAATAAAGGAAACGTATGCTGGAATTTGAGTGATATAACACTGCATATTAGAAGGAAATATTCCTTGTCTAAAGAACAAATATTAGCAGGAAATAAAGTCCATTCAAACGCAAAGCCGACACACGTGCTTAGTATATCAACTGAACTTTATTTTCTGTTTCTTTCCATGTGATAGAAGTAAGTATGCGGCTTCGGATTTGTCTCCTCCGCACCTATTTCTGTCTTGTCGGCTCTTGTTAGTCTGTTTCAGAAAAACAGGGATGGCGTAGAGGGTCTGGAGGCCCTGGAGACAGAATGAGCCACAGTGCATCGCCTGTACCGGGAAAACAGGTGGAAATGTCCCCTTCCGCCGTGTTGAATATGGCAAACAGGTTACCTTTTCGTTGCAATATATGGAAATAAAACTGTGATCCTCTACAATTCTTCTAGTGCCCACATCCCATGTTTATTTCTGGCTGGAATCAAAGTTTGCTGTGTTCCCGGAAAGCTTAGCTTACAGAGCCCTTGGTGTTTGAAATGAGACTCCCCTGACGTTTCAGCAGAATACAAAATGCACAGCCTTAAGTCCTCAGATACTCCTCCAGCTTCCACCAGGAGTTGCCAAGCTCAAAAGTTAGCCAAGCTCCTCTTTTTCAAACAAGAGCCAGGTGGGGGTGGGAGGAGCCCTCTCCCCCAGGGTCTCTTTGCAGAATGTTTGCAACGCTGCTGGTCTCTGCATCCAAGTGCTTCAACACAGAGCCTCATCTCCAACACTGAACAAAGGAGCAACACTTCACAGTCGCATCCTCTTAAAGAACCAAAAAGAAAATGTGCAGGGTGGGTGAGGGGAGACATGCGATCAAAACCAGGAGAGATCTTCCAGCATTTAAAAATACAACCCTGTACGACACAGAACTGCCCCATGGGATTTCCAAGGAGTGGCTGGTGGATTCAAACTGCCAACCCTTTGATTAGCAGCCTGAGCTCTTAACTACTGTGCCACCAGGGCTCCTTTCTCCTTTGCAACATAAATTTTACTCCTTTGGGGGACCCGAATTTAACCCAACGTATTGTTGGCAGTCTTGGAAGAGAGAAGAATTTTTTTTTTTTTTTAAAGTTAACTATACATATAAAGGGGCCCCGGTGGCTCAGTTGTTAAGCGTTACTAACCAAAAGGTTGGCAGTTGGAATCCACCAGCAGTTCCTTGGAAACCATAGGGGGCAGTTATAGGGTCGCTATGAGTCAGAATCAGCTAGCCAGCAACGGGTTTATACACATAAAGACGTCCTTGGGCAGCACAAATGATTAAGCGATCGGTTGCTAACTGAAAGGCTGGCAGTCCGAATCCACCCAGAGGCATCTGAAAGAAATGCCTGGCAATCTACTTACAAAAATTCAGGCACTAAAACCCACTGGAGCACAATTCTACTCGGACACACATGGTGTCACCATCGGTCAAAATCTACTCAGCGGCAACTGGTTTGGTTTTTGGTTTTATATGCATAAACATTGTTAAAATGCTTACGCTCATATCAAAGAATATTTTTTAAACAATTTTTGTATACCCACCACCCAGATGTGAAATAGAACATGCGTTAGCCCTCCTACTCATGGTGCTTCCCTTTCCTTCTACCCCAAGATAATCGCTCTCCTTTTGTTTGGATCATCCCTGCGTCTTCTCATTTTACCCTATATGTGCCATGGGCTGAATTGTGTCCCCCCAGAATACGTGTCTACTTGGCTAGGCCATGATTCCCAGTGTTGTGTGATTGTCC
>NW_004443944.1:3473425-3473877 GCF_000243295.1 Trichechus manatus latirostris
CTTCACTAGATGACTGAGACATCGTGTGAGTGTCTCTGAGTCACACGGACGCTTCACTAGATGACTGAGACATCGTGTGAGTGTCTCTGAATCACATGGATGCTTTCTATTAATGGGATCGTGCTATGGTGTCCTCTCATGGCTTTTCTCTTGGCTCCATAGTGGTTTTTTTTTAACATTAAAAAAAAATTATTTTGTTGTTGTTGGGAATATACTCAGTGAAACATACACCAACTCAACCGTTTCTACGTTGTTGTAGGGTAAGAACAACACAAAGTTTAGTAAAGCAAAAAGAAAGTTTTATTCTGCATATGTTCAAAAAGGCACAAGTGGGAAATGGAAAACCATGCTGCTACAGACATGTATACCTGATTCCAAGGAAATATCACAGAACAGACAAAAGTGGGAAAACGGACAAGCGTGCTGCCACAGCCATGGCTGCCTGAGTCCAA
>NW_004443944.1:3474346-3520571 GCF_000243295.1 Trichechus manatus latirostris
GTCTGCCTGAGTCCAAGGAAATATCACAGAACAGACAAAAGTGGGAAAATGGACAAGCGTGCTGCTAGAGCCATGGCTGCCCAAGTCCAAAGGCCATTACAGAATCATCAGTATACATTAACACCACAAAAGGGCAAAACCATTGAAAGCTTAGCCCTTTCTGATTGGCCGGAAACTGTGATCCCACGTTTTGAACCATCCCTCCCAACAATCATTGGTACACGTTTCAGCAATGACAGTCAGGAGGGTCTTCACTGGTCCAAAAAATCTCCATGCACCAAATGCTAATAGAAAAAGAGTATGAAGTCCTTTGTGTTCTGTTTGATTGGCTTTATGTGAAAGGTTCCCCGAAAGATGTTTTCCAAGATTATCTCAACTATTGTCTTTATACTTCAGGGCCCAGCTGATGTGTCCTTGTGAGTCCTTGTGAGCCCAGCTCCAGCTGGGTCACATTCTCTATGCTCAAGGAAATGAAATAATAATTCCAACATTATTTCCTAAATCAACATGTACAATTCAGTGGCATTGATTATGTTCTTCAAGTTGTGCAACCATCTCATCCCTCTTTTCTGGGTTGTTTCTCCCCCATTAACATAAACTCACTGCCCCCTAAGGTTCCTGTCTAATCTTTCGAGTTGCTGTTATCATTCTGATCCCATACAGACAGTTCTTAAAAGAGCATAATGCTCAAAGCAGGCATTTTTTACTAGTTAAGCTAAGATATTGTTTGGGTTCAAGAAGACTTCAGGGGATATTTTTGGTATAAGGTTTAAAGATTATCTCAGGGCAATAGTTTAAGGGATTTATCCAGCATCCATGGCTCCAGAAAGTCTAGAGTGCATGAGAATTTGGAATTCTGTTCTGCATTTTCCACCTTTTGATCAGAATTCATCTATAGAATCTTTGATCAAAATGTTCAGTAATGGTAGCCAGGCACCATCCCATCCTTTTGGTCTCATGGCAAAGGAAGCTGTTTTTGGTGGCGCTGTGGTTATTTCATTTTCATTGTTATATGGTGACTCATTGTTACAACATTGTTAGTATCTATCTAACTGATCTTGGGCATTTTTTTACAATAGCTTAATTAAGATGTAATTTACATACCTTAAAAACTTACCCTTTCAAGGTGTGCAGATCACTGGTCTGTAGTATCCTCAGTGTTGTTGACCGTCTTCTGCCATTTGGACATTTCACTCATTCACAGAGCCGTGATGGACATATTTCTGCTGTGTCTGCTCTTTTTCTCTGTGAAACTTTTTTATAGACACCCACAGAGACAGTATGTCCTTTGGAGTGGGATTTTGTGTAACACCACAGGGACCAAGCTTCCTAAGAGTCTTTGAGAAGTGAAAAACATACAAGTTCAGGACATTTGCCAAGTCTATCCTATAGCAGGTTTGAAGAAATGTATTTTATGGGGTTCACCCCCTTTTCTTGAGCCCCGAGAACGCTGTATCCTGATAATTCTACTTGAGATATTTCCACAGTGCAAATTGGAGCAAAGTCCAGGCCACCAGCACCAGAAATCTGGAGTTAACATGTTTAAAACAAGAAAGCCCCAAGTAACCTGTTCTGCTACCCAAAGAACAGCCAGAGTGACATATGCAAATACGAATGTCTTGTCAGCTGTTTGTCTTGCTGGTTCATTTCAGTTTTGTTTCATTTCCTTTTGTTTCTTTGATGCTCAGACTATTGCACCATTTGGCTCTAAACTCTGCATTAGAAGAGCATTAATTAAAAGCAGACAGTGCAATGGAGACAGTGTTAAAACTATGCTTGACGGTACGATAATTAATTTTGTGCAAGAGAAACATAAAAGCAGGCGACTGGAACTGGAGGAAATCCCACCACAAACTGATGAGGAGAAATACAATTGTAGGTGAGACAAAATATGAAATTATGAATTAGACTTCAAGGTGGGGGAATCAAAACAAAGGTCACTTGCTAAGTATTGATGAAAATGAAATGGACAGCCCGTAACTCCTGTTCATGGTGATTGTGTTTTCCTGCAGACAGGGACGCTCGTGTTGAGTATTAGCCAGGCGGCTGAAGATGAGTATTATGATGCCAATGCGCTAAGAGCTTCCACGATGGAGGTGGGAAAATGACTTGACTTAGAAGAAATCCTGTTTAATGAAAGTGCAATCAACAGATAACCAACTATGATAAAGTTCTCCCTTCCAAGATGTGGCCACAGTGCATTAAAGCTCATTATACCCAGAAAAGTCAACAGATGGTGATTAGGGAAGACTCCATTCACAATGCCTAGCGATCGTATTTGAATTTACTGCATCCTCAGTCTGTAGTGCCTTAGGGTGCTGTGAGTGAAAGTTCCAGAAATCCTAGGAATTTGGTTTCAGTGAAAAAGAAAGTGAATTTCTACAATACAGTCTCCATGCTGGAACCCATCCTGTGGCTATAAGCCGCCACGATAATGACAATGATCCTTGAACGATAAAAATAACTAATGCTGACCAAGGGCTTAGTCAGCACCAGGCACTGTTCTCAGGATGAAGATGATTAACACTTAGTTCTCACCACAGCCTGCGAGCTGGCACCAGCATCTTCCCTCTTTCATGAGGAACCTGGACCTCAGAGAGGTTAAGTGACTTTGTTGTTGTCAGGTGCTGTCGAGCCAGTTCCGACTCATAGCGACCCTACGTGCAACAGAACAAAACACTGCCCGGTCCTGCACCATCCTCACAATCATTGCTATGCTTGAGCCCATTGTTGCAGCCACTGTGTCAGTCCATCTCCTTAAGGATCTCCCTCTTTTTCTCTGACCCTCTACTTTACCAAGCATGATGTCCTTCTCCAGGGGCTGGTCCCTCCTGATAACATCTCCAAAGCAAGTGAGGATGTATGTACAAGGAGGCTTTTTTTTTTTTTTCCCTCACATTATTATAATGGAAAGAAAAGAAAAAAAATCTGGGCTGCAATTTATGTCCTTCTTAGGGTTATGGGAGAAAACCCAGCGTTTCTGTTTATTGTGACCGAGCATACAGCTATTAAAAATAATAGGTTCTCTGTACACCTATTGACTTAATGATGCCTGTGTGCAACATTAAGTGAGAAAATCAAATGAAGAATAAGGTGAAGAGCATACATTGTGTCAAACACAAAGACAAGGAAAACAAAATGGGTGAGGAGGAGAGGGGTGTGGACGGAAACCCCCCAGGCTACCAACGAAGGGTCGCCCCGCAAGGTCAGAGGTGATCATATGGAGCAAGAGGCTGTTGTCAGTTTCCTCCCGCACCTTGATGGAAGTCACCTGCATGCGTTGTGTCCTGATTTTTAAGAGGAAGTTAACCATTTGTAAGGAGTTGTTTGAAGGATGCAGGCGCTCCTCACAGATCCCAGGGTGGGAAGCATTTTCAGGCTCTGTGGGACCTAGGGAGTCCCTGGGTGGTGTAGATGGTGAATGTGCTGGGCTGCTAACCAGAAGGTTGGAGGTTCTAGTCCACCCAGAGGTGCCCTAGAAGAAAGACTTGGAGATCTACTTCCAAAAAATCAGCCATCAAAAAACCCCAGGGAGCACAGATCTCCTCTGACACACGTGGGGTCATCATGAGTCAAAGTCAACTTGATGGCAACTGTTTTTTCTTTTTAACATATGTATGTATGTACAAGTGTATATATATATATATATACACACACACACACGCACACACATATTTACATACATATGCATATACAGATACGTATATATCTATAAGGAGTCCCTGGAGGGTGCACACGGTTAACGAGGTAGGCTGCTAACCAGAAGATTGGAAGTTCCAGTCCACCCAGAGGCACCTCAGAAGAAAGGTCTGGTGATTTAGTTCTGAAAACTCAACCATTGAAAATCCTGTGGAGCACAGTTCTACTTTGACACACATAGGGTCGCCATGAGTTGGGGTCAATCTGATGAAAACTGGTGGGACCTGGACACCAAATGGCCTTGCGTCTCCTTCCTAGGCCACTCAGTCTCAGATCTCTGCCTGGCTGGGTTCCTTGGCTCCAGTGTGCTCTCTCTGCCCCTTCCCTGTGAAACCTCAGTGTCTGCTCTGTTACACCTTCCGTTTTGGATTGACTTGCTTTGGCTTCGACTCTTTCTCCAGCTCCCATTGTGATTTCTCCTGCAGCCAAGCAAGCCGGGATCTGGGAGTTCCCACTCCAGAATCCGAGGACAGAGACCCCAGTGCCTGGCGGGGGCCAGGTGTCCAGTCCTGGTCCAGCCAGATTGGCTGTGGCAACTGTGTATCTCAGGAGCATGGCCACCTTCAGCACGAGAAGCTGTTGTCAGGAGAGAGAGCAGATTCAGAAAGCCATAACAGACTTGTCTAGAACAAGCGTGCATCACACGATGTGGTTTTATTTAATGGGCAACCACGTTAGATTCTCTCATGGTTGATCTTCCACGGGGAAGGGAAAAAGGGGGTTTGCATGAACTAACAGTAATATCTCCTGCTTATTGCAGGCTTCCTCTGTACCATGCGCAGTTCTGCTACAGTACTTTATGAGCAGCACCTCATTAAATCTTCATGACGCCACTATGTGGCCTTACTCCTGCGCCTCGTTCACAGAGGAGGGACCTGAGGCCCTGGGAGGTGAGTGACTGCTAGTGAGTGGCCTGGCCAGAAACTGCACCATCCAGGGAGACTCTTGGACTCTCCTGCTGACCTTAGCCAAAATCTGGTGGAGTTTCTATTGCTGTTGTAACCGATGACCACGTACATAACAGCTTAGAGGAACACTCACTAATAATCCTGCTCTTTCCCCAGGTCCAGTGGGCTGGGCTGGGTTCTCTGCTTAGAGCCTCAAAAAGTTGAAATCAAGGTGTTGGCCTGCCGGGCTGATCTGGAGGCTCTGGGTGAGAATCTGTTTCCAAACGCGTTCAGGTTGTTTGCAGAGTTCAGTTCCTTCTTACGCTTCCTACACGGCCCCTGAGTCTTCAAGCTCGTCACGTTCTTCTGACCTTGAATCCTTTGGACCTCCCCTCTGGTCTCCTCTCCGCCACTCTCAATAACAAGCTCCTCACTTCCTCCTGAGCCCACACAGCAGCCCATTTAGCATCCATGACCATAGGCTCAGGGTGACTTGGGTATTTTCTCCGGCGAGTTAGGATTCTGCTACCATGATCCTGAGAATTTGCCCAGCTCCCAGCACCCTGCCAATCCTCACTCTGCCTGGAGTGACCCTGGGATCAAGCAGGGACCTCCTGCCCCTTGGCTGGCTTGGGGGCGACCAGCCTCCCAGGTCCTTCCACACAGCCAAGTATACACAGGTGGATCCCATCTTTTTCTATCAAAAGAAAACCCCCAGGCAAATGCACATTCCTTGGGTCTAAAGAGGGTAGCACTCTTCCATCCACTGTGTGACCACTTACTGAGCAGGGAGCCAGGAGTTGAAGATTCAAGAGTGAAGAATGGGCAGCTTCTGTCCTCAGGAAGGTCAGCTCGTACTGGACAAGTCAGAAAAGCAAGCAAGAATTAAGACGCAAGCACTTAAGATGTGTAGGCTCTATGGTAAAGGAGGCAGCGGTGGTTCAGTGGTAAAATTTCTCACCTTCCACGCAGGAGACCTGGGTTCAATTCCCAACCAACGTACCTCATGCACAGCCACCACCTGTCTGTCAGTGGAGCTTTGTGTGGTGCTATGATGCTGACCAAGTTTCAGCAGAGCTTCCAGACTAAAACAGACAAGGAAGAAAGACCTGGTGATCTACTCCTGAAAAATCAAGTCATGAAAACCCTATGTATCACAAGGGTCTGAACCTGTTGCGTATGGGGTTGCCATGGTCAGGGGCCAACTCAACAGCAGCTAACAACAAAAACAGGTTTCATGGTAGCAACAATTCAGGGGTCTGTGGGAGCTTGGAAAGTGAGACTAGTCAGGTCAGAAAGACCACAAGGAAGGCTTTCTGAAGGAGGTGGTATGAAAACAAAGACCCAAAACAGGATTAGAGCAAGGGGAAGGGAAGGGACGGAGGAAGGAGAGGTGAACTGTTGAAGAAGGAAAAGGGTGTTGCTCAGGATTGCAGGGGGCATGGCCAAGGAAGGAAGTCAGTGGTGCTGGAACATGGAGGACAAGGAGGCTGTGGTGGGAGATCCTTAGGAGGGTTCATGGGGACCATACTAAAGTGTTGGAACTTGATTCCGAAGAGCGCTTCAAACTGGTTCAAAATGGTTCAGTCGTGATCTGTTGACCTTTTCCAGAAGACTTCTTTTATTTGGCATTTCCTGCCTGACCTCCTTCTGACAAGTGGGACAAACCTTAAACTGATCCCCTGGATCTTAGTGAATTTACATTCCAGAGTCAATTCAAGCCACTAGGGTTTCTCAGCAGCCATATTAATTTGAAATCTAAACAATGCTCTTCTTTAACGCTAATCTTTTGTCTGCTTGGAAGATTCATGGTAAGACAGTATGGAAGTGACTTTATAATAAATGACGTGTGTGAATGTGGGGTTCACTCGCTTTTTTGTCAGCTGCCATATCTCAGCTGCCTCTGGGAGCTGAAATCTACTCTTGGATGTTTCTCCTGTCACTCACACAAACAGACGAGGGGCTGAACTGAAGGACCAACTCAGAAATTAAGATCAGGGCCCTGGATGGCACTGTGCTGGCCCTATATCAAAGTTCTCCATCTCCTGCAATGAATTTTTAGAGCTAAGCCAGAAGTTGCTGAAGGTCTGTAAATGGCATTCTTTAGCTTTTAACTTCCACATAAAACAGAATAAAAGATTACCCCATGTTTCAGAAATCTGGCTAGTGCTTGTGATAAATTCCTGGGCACATCCCAGATGCAGAACTGGACAGTGTGTTGTCAGCTCATTCATTCTTCATAGGACCTGTTTTTATTTGGGTTGCAGATATTTAAAAAAATGGCATATATGTGTATATTAATATTTCTATTTATAGGTATGCACACTTCCATACACATAAAAATGCAAACTCACAGATACACACATATACAAATAGATTTTCTCCATCTCACCCAGCTCTTCTCTCAGCTATGTTGGTCTACCAGAGATATTCCCAGCCAAAATATTTCTAAGTAATTGAAGGTAACGTTTGGAAAGAGACCTAGGGTCATCTCATCTCCTGCAAATGATCCCAAGTAACTCCTTTGATATAGCATCCTCCTCTCCTGGAAAAGACCATTTAATTGTTGGATGGCTCTGACAGTTAGAAATTCCATCCTCATTTTGAGAAAATATCTGTCTTCCTATAGCCTCCAACCTTTATCCATACCCATTGCCACTGAGTTGATTCTGACTCATAGCAACCCTGTAGAACAGAGTAGAACTGCCTCATAGGGTTTCTAAGGCTGTAAATCTTTATGGAAGCAGACTGCCACATCTTTCTCCTGCAGAGTGGCTGGTGGGTTAGAACCATTGACCTTTCAGATAGCAGCCGAGCACTTAAACACTCACCACCAGGGCTCCTTGTTCAATGGAGCAAAAACCAAAACAAAAGCAAACCCTAAGTAGTCGATTCCGACTCACGGCGACCCTAAATAGAAGATATAGACTGCCCTAGCTACCAGTGGTCGAGAGTCTGCTTCTTACTAGAGGCCTTGCAAAACTTCTCTCCTCTAACTCTCACAGTCCCCACTAAGGAGGTGGCCACCGTCCCTTTTAAAGAGCCCAAGTGGGTTGATTTTGACTCCTAGCAATCCCGTGTGACAGAGCAGAACTGTCCCATAGGGTTTCCTAGGCTGTAATCTTTCTGGGAGCAGATCACCAGGTCTTTTCTCCCATTGAGTAGCTGGTGGATTCGAAACGCTGACCCTTCGATTAGCAGCCGAGCGCTTAACCCATTGCTCGACCAGGTCTCCTTGACTAACAAATAGGTGAACTTAATTTAAATAATGTGTTTATTTAACCCAATATACAAAGATGCATGGCATCATAGGATTAGTCTGTTAATCTCATGAGGGAAGCTGGGTAAACAGTTCTAACTGCAAGGTATGAAATTGAAGATCAACCCTTTGTTGAAAGCTGCAGTGCAATAGAGCAGAATGCCTCTAGTGGTAAGGAGGTGCTACTACACCTCTCTGCACAAGTAACTTATTTGTCAGTGGAGAAAAATCTTCCTGATCAAAAAAGGGCGAATTAATATTTTTCAGAAAATACATTGTCATATTTATTCCACTTTCTGCAACTTATTAAATTTCCTGCTATAGTAATTATAGTCCTGTATTGTTAGGGAGGTATAAACTCTGGAGGAGCTTATTACTGTCAGAGATGATTATTAAAACTACAAAATTTTGCCTACAGATGAACACAAGCAAAAAAAAAAAAAAGGAAAGTTATTAAAACTCATTTTCAGGAGCCTGCTTGTGTTCTTGGGCTGAGCTCTAAAGCAGAGTAGGAAATTGATACTCTGATAATTTTCATTTACAGTACTTTTATTAACAGCATATCTTGTCTCCACCAATTTTCTTTGCAAATTTCTACTCTTCTTTCTGAATATGGTCTGAGTTTTTATCCTCTCTATCTCGCGATGCCTGCAAGGAATGAAAATGTTGCCTAATCTGTCGTGCGTTGTGTCTCACTAAGGAAGCCAGCAACTTCAAAGCAGTTGAAATATTCCACCACCATGAAGTTACGTTGGGGAGAGGAAATGTATTACTAACATAGTAATTAAATGGCAGAGACAGTGGTGGTTCAGTGGTAGCATTATTACCTTCTGTACAGGAGACCCAGGTTCGATTCCTGGCCAATGCATCTCCTGTGCAGCCACCACCTATCTGCCAGCGGAGACTTGTTTGTTGCTGTGATGCTGAACAGGTTTCAGTGGAGCTTCCAGACTAACACAGACTAGGAAGTAAGGGCCTGGTGATCTACTTTTGAAAATCAGCCAATGAAAACCCTATGGATCGCAATGATCTGATCCACAGCCGATCATAGGGATGGCGCAAGATCAGCAGCCTTTTGTTTCTTGTGCAAGGGGTCACCATGAGTCAGGAGCCAACTTGAGGGCAGCTAATAACAACTGAATGGCAGCATTTCTCTGTTTTCATGAGGACTTTTCCAGTGATCAGACCATCTAGGGACCTCTTGCAAGCCTTTAGTATCAGACTCTCTCTTTCAGATCTGTTCATTCCAAGACAAAAAGGGATCAGCCACCATGAGGGTGTAGAACTCCACTGATGTTGAGTTGGCTGGTGAGGAATGAGTTACTTCCAGAAACCAAAGTATCAGCTGAAGCCTCATGGGCCAGTGCATCCATCCAAGACAAGAGCTAAACTAGAAATTGTTTTGCCCAATAAATGCAGCCATCAGTCCAATGAAAATAGCTTCTAATCCAGAAAATTCCTGGGCTAAGAGTTGCAGTTCTTCTGACTGTTGATCAAATGGCAAAAACTTTCTCTGGATGATTCATTTGCATATTTGGGGACCCAGGTGGAATCTTGATGAGGTCTCTGCTCTTACAAGAGAAGGTACTCAAAAGAGTGATCCCCAAACTCGTCAAGGGATGACTTGGAATGTGACCTGAAAGTTCAGGTTCTCAGGCCCGACTTGAGCCCTACTGAACATAAGTGGGGGACAGGCAGTTGGCAAACAGGAATGGGTCCTTGTGGTCATTCTTGGGATCACACAGACCTGAAACATATCTGGGCAGGTAGAAACTTCTAGTATCACTTAGAGCTGAGAAGAACATTCCTGGCTAGAGTGGGCTTGGTTGTTTTAATGGCGGTTTTCGCATTCCTCCGTGCCAAGTCAGGCTTTTCAGATAAATTCTCTCAGGTAGTGGGGGCGCACAGCTGTTGGGAGATGCTAGTTATTCACCAGTATTACTGGGCTTTGCTGGACACAAACTGGAACCGCTGGGATGGACAGTTGCTTCCAGGACAGAAAATGAGTTGGCAGGCCCAGTACCATTTATTCTGTGGATTTAACATGACAGATAAGGGCTACCTTCTTTGAACAGAGAAAGTTTAATCCAACTGGCTCGTTCCTCCACTAGACTGTTTACAGAAAGCTGATTCTGAGCAGCATTCTCCTCACTTTTCTGGGGAATTGCTTTTGCCTGGAGAATTATATTTCCAAATTAAAGATGTTTTTTTTTTTTCTTCATGGCTTGTTTCTGTATAACTGAAAGAAATGGAAAAGTTGGAGATTGTCATGCTGTATTAGTTTAACAGTCAGAATTTTAGTTTATTTATTTTGTAATTGCATTAGCCTTTTAAATACTGTGCCATGCTTAATAAAAATGAATAATAATGTGTTCACTTTAGTACTGTTGATCAATTTATTTTTTCATTTACTGGCTAAATGATTTATAGGAATAAGAAAGTTGGAAATCTGGAAACCAGACATATTAGAAGGATGAGGAAAGGCATAGTTGAACGTAAAACTTTGCCAGGAAAATCTCTAACCTATCTCCATAATTCTAGTCCCAGAAAAAAAAATTAATGAATACTGAAGTAAAAGAGAGTCGATATGAGCCTCAAAAATAATTGTGTGTTTTAGAGTTCCCCCAAAAAGAAGATTGTATGCTTTTTCAAAAACAGTTTACTTTTTTTAAGAAATTAAAAGACTTTTTTTCCCTTAGGCAATTTTAATTTAAAAATATTTCTTGTGTGTTTTAGGGATAATTTAATCTGAGTATATTCCATTACTTTATACGCCTCAATACATTATTTTGTAAGTCCTGCCTAGTGAATCAGAAATGAAGCAAATCAAAAGTTGAATCATGTTACTAAGAAAAATTTATATTTTTCTGTATGTATAAATATATATATATATACACACGCACATATATATACACACACACATACATATACATACACACTCATAGATACACACACAAATACTTATACATATATGTGTGTGTATGTAAGAATATACTTGTGTGTATGCATATATATGTACGTGTGGGTATGCATGTGTGTGTCTATAACTTTATTTTCTCCATATCTATTCAATACAACTCAAGTTTCAATGCAAAGATTCAAGTTGAGTCACCATGTTCATGGAAAGACAACTGATTTTTCAAGACTTAAGATCCTTCTTTGTATAAATTTTAAAAAACAAGAAAAAATTAAATCCAAAAAGTATAACTAGAATCTGGTCTCGTTAATTTATCAAGCATTGTTTTCTCTGTGGACATTATCCACCCATTGCTACTAGCCAAATCATGACACCACGGTGATGGTTAAGCTTGTGTGTCAACTTGGGTGACCCATGGTTCTCAGTGGTTTGGCAGTTATGACGTAGTTTGGCAGTCGTATGCTGTGTTGTGATCACGTCCATGATGAGGTCTGCTGTGAGGAGCCCATCAGTTGAAAGACAGTTTCCTTGGGCGTGTGGCCTGCATCGAATATAAGTAGACATTCTGGCAGGGCTCAGGGGCTTTTTACCCTCACTGGATCCTGCAGCTGGCTCCTGTTCATCTGACCTCTGGTTCTTGGGACTTGAGCTAGCAGCTTACCTGTGGTCTTGTGTGCCGATTTTAGGATTTGTCAATCTTCCCGGCCTGCGAGCAAGAGCCCTGCTGTCTGACTTGCCCATCAAGGGTTGGCCAGACCCTGTGGCTACGTGAATCAGGAAAAGCTTCTATCCTGACTCACAGATTTGGGACGTTCCAGCCTCTACAACTGTGTGATCCATTTCTTTGTGATTCATTTCTTTCTCTCTATATATATTTATATGCTTTACTGATTTGCTTCTCTAGAGAACCCCGCCTAAGACAACCACATTTCTGGAAAATCAAGAAAAAAGTAGATGACAGGCTAAGGAGACACACGAAAATGTTTTCTAATTTTAACAGACAAAATGGGAGAAGGACTTCTCCTTCTCGTCATGAAGGAATAACAGGAAATGGATCTAACTTCCCTTCTTAAACAACTAGAAAACTAGACAAAATATATGAAACAATAGTTACCAGCCACTGGACAACAGGCAGTGTGGGATAGTTACTCCTGAAAGAAGGGAAAAGGTCAGCCCTACAAGTGTTCCACCTCAGCCTGAGGAGACTTCTAGGCCACACAAAGGGAGGGGCATCTAAACAGAGCCTGACAGTCTCACTGAGTTGAGGAGGCAGAGTTCAGAGTCTGTGGAGGCCAAAGGGCTATAAAGTGTGGGGCAGAGATCTGGAAAGGAGAGAAATGGAGAGAGAGAGAGAATACGAGCACTCTGGAGATTTTGAGAGAGGTCCCAGCAAACTAGCTGAGAACTAATCTGTGCACACACGTGAGAAAACTACTAAGGCCAGGGGAGCAGAAACCCAGAAAGCTGTAGGGA
Source organism: Trichechus manatus latirostris (assembly GCF_000243295.1). Lineage (NCBI taxonomy): Eukaryota > Metazoa > Chordata > Mammalia > Sirenia > Trichechidae > Trichechus > Trichechus manatus. The sequence goes on from NW_004443944.1 coordinate 3,486,582, forward strand.
GGACAATCCATGGGGCTCACACAGGCCCGGAAATATTTTGTGTTTCCACCACATTGAGTGAAGAAATCTTGCAATATGTGAGGTATTGGGTTGTGTACTCAGAAGAGTAATGGGGGAAATCTGACCTAGACTTAGGCTGTTCTGGACTCACCTGAACAACATTTGAAAACAAGCCAAAGGATCATATTAATTCCAAATAACTTTAACTGTATGTCAGATTTCATTTTGCATGAATCCACAATCAACGCCCATGGAAGCCCCCCTGAAAACCAAACCCATTGCTGCCAAGTCAATTCTGACTCGTAGCAACCCTATAGGACAGAGTAGAACGGCCACATAGGGTTTCCAAGGCTGTAAAGCTTTAAGGAAACAGACTGCCACATCTTTCTCCTGTGGAGCAGCTGGTAAGTGTGAACTGCCAACCTTTCTGTTAGCAGCTGAGCACTTAACCACTGTACCACCAAGCCTCCTGCCCATGGAAGCAGCAGTCAAGAAATCAAAGGATGTATTGCATTGGGCAAATCTGCTGCGAAAGACCTCTTTAAAGTGTTAAAAAGCAAAGATGCACTGAGGACTAAGGTGTGCCTGATCCAAGCAATGATATTTTCAATCATCTCATATGTATGCAAAAGTTGGAGAACAAATAAGGAAGACTGAAGAAGAATTGATGCCTTTGAATTTTGGTGTTGGTGAAGAACATTGAATATACCATGGACTGCCAGAAGAATGAACAAATCTTTCTTGGAAGAAGTACAGCCAGAATGCTCCTTAGAATCAAGGATGGTGTCTTAGTCATCTAGTGCCGCCGTAACAGAAATAACACAAGTGGATGGCTTTAACAAAGAGAAATTTATTCTCTCACAGTCTAGTAGGCTACAAGTCCAACTTCAGGGTGTCAGCTCCAGGGGAAGACTTCCTCTCTGTTGGCTCTGGAAGAAGGTCCTTCTTGTCAATCTTCCCCTGGACTAGGAGCTTCTCCATGCAGGAACCCTGGGTCCAAAAGACGCACTCTGCTCCCATTGCTTCTTTCTTGGTGGTATGAGGTCCCCTTCTCTGCTTGCTTCCCTTTCCTTTTATCTCTTGTAAGATAAAAGATGGTCCAGGGAAACTCTGTTTGCATTGGATCAAGGATGTGACCTTAGTAAGGGTGTTACAATCCCACTCTAATCCTCTTTAACATAAAATGACAATCACAAAATGGAAGACAACCACAGAATACTGGGAATCATGGCCTAACCAAGATGACATATATTTTTGGGGGATACAATTCAATCCATGACAGATGGCAAGATTTTGTCTCATGTAATCTGAACTTGTTATCAGGAGGGACTAGTCACTGGAGAAGGACATCATGCTTGGTAAGTTAGAGGGTCAGCAAAATAGAGGAAGACTCTCAACAGAATGGATTGACACAGTGACTACAACAATGGGTTCAGCATAGCAAAGATTGTGAGGATGGTGCAAGATCAGGAAATGTTTTATTCTGTTGTATGTGGGATCGTTATGAATTGGAGCTGACTCAATGGCACCTAACAACAATAACATGTCAGATGCCAGAGAAAAGATCAATAATATTTAAAGAGATACAAAAGTACCCCACACTTAACAAGGTAAAATTCACAAAGTCTAGCACTCAATAAAAAATTACAAAGGAAGGAAAATATGCCTCCAAAAAGAAATGGGAGAAATATCAATCAACAGAAACAGATTCAGAAACAACAGAATTAGTAGAGAAAGACGTTAAAGAGCTGTTATAAACATAACCCATGTGTTCAAGAAAATAGAGGAGAACATGAACATGATGAAGAGAGTAGAAGTTGTTTTCAAAAACTCAATTTAACTCTCACGTTATCATTGGCCTAAACTGTATGTCAGCCACTTTTTATGCCTCTGAACCTCAGAGGTAATGCGTTATTCAGGTTCTAATGCGTTAAGTGTCAAGGTGGATCCCTTTTGAAATGCATGAAGTTCAGCAGACCAGAGTTGGAGCTCACTGTTGTGTAGGTTAAGCATTCTATCAGGTGATGCTTTTTGGATGTGTTAGCTATGTAAACTCTTGCCTTTTTCCCCTTTATTTCTGTAAGATAAGGCTTGCAAGCGTAATTATGGCTTTCCTGTGTGATAGTTAGGGGAGACCTGATGGATTTGTTTTGGTTTTTCTGTGTCATATTTGGAAAACCAGAGGTTCCCCATGTAACGTAATGGAAAGGCACCAGCAATAAATTATCTACCTAGTTCTCAGTAGCCTACTGTCATACCACAGATTAGTGACACCAAGATGCCACTTGTCTCATGGGTGGATTGTATTGCCAGGTCATATTTCTCTAAATCCACATTACCAACCAAAAATTTAAGCACACTCAATTAGTAAGCACGCATTCCAATACTGAAAACACGTGATCATAAAAAAAAATTTTTTAATAAAAATTTAGTGACAAAACCTCTCAATTATAAAAAAAATTAATTACAGCAGAATAGACAATGCAGAAGATTAATGAACCTGAAGCCATAGCAATGAATCACTATCCAAAATTAAACATAAAGAATGAAAAGATGGCATAAGAAATGAACAGACCATCAGTGACTTATGGATGTATGAAACAGTCCAGCATATGTATAATTGGAACCCAGAAAAGAGAGAATGGTTAACATTGGCCAAAATGTTTCCAAATTTGATAAAATCTGTAAATTCACAGATCAAACAGCTAAATTAACTCTGAGCTGAAGAAACAAAGAAAAATATACAATGACATATTATAAGCCAGGAAGGGGAGGGGAGAACACACTTATAGAGAAATAAAGATAAGAATGATAGCAGACTGTTCATCAGAAACCATGCAATCCAATAGACAGTGGAGCTGCACTGTTAACTTGTTAAAGGGGGAGCCATCACCAGAGAATTCTGTAGTCAGAAAAAATATCATTCAAGATGGATGGGAAAACAGACTTTCTCAGACATACAAAAGCTAGGAGAATCCAAAGCAAAACATATATATATATATATGCGAAAGGACATTTATCTAGAATATATAAAGAATAATTGTAACTCAGTAATAATAATAAGATGATCCAGTTAAAAAAAATGAACAAAAGACTTGGCCATACATGTCAAGCAAATATGAATATGTGGGTGGCAAGAAAGCACACGAAAAGAAGCTCAGCATCTTTAGTCATCAGGGAAATGCAAATTATAACTACAATGAGATAGCACTGAATACACACTTACCAGAATGGCTAAAATGGAAAAGAAGAGTGACAATCTCAAGTACTGGTGAGGATGTGAGGGAATTAGAACTTTCATACATCACTGGTGAGAAGTCAAATGGCAAAACCACTTTGAAAAACTGTTTGTTTCTTATAAACAATCACTTGCCATATGGCCCATCAGTTCTACTTCTAGTTATTTACCCAAGAGAGTTGAAAACATATGTGCACACAAAGACTTGTATATAAATGTTCATAGCAACTTTATTCATAATAGCCAAATACTGGAAATAGCCTAAACGTACGTCAACCAGTGCATGCCTCTATGTATATGAAATTCTAGAAAGGCAAATCTAAAGTGATAAAAACACATCTGTGGTTACCAGAAACTAGGGGGTTGAGAGGTGGAATTAACTGCAAAGGGACTTGGGAGAACTTTTTTTCTTTAATTTTTTAAATTGTACTTTAGATGGTTTACAGAACAGTTTCTCATTAAACGGTTAGTACACATATTTTATTACAATGTTTAACAACCCCACAACATGTCAACACTGTCCCTTCTCAACCTTGGGTTCCCTATTACCAGCTTTCCTGTCCCTTCCTGCCTTCTAGTCCTTGTCCCTGGACTGTTGTGCCCCATTAGTCTCATTCTGTTTTATGGGGATGTCTAATCTTTGGCTGAAGGGTGAACCTCAAGAGTGACTTCATTACTGAGCTAAAACAGTGTCCAGGGGACATACTCTTGGGGTTTCTCCAGTCTCTGTCAAGACAGTAAGTCTGGTCTTTTTTTGTGAGTTACAATTTTGCTCTACATTTTTCTCCAGCTCTGTCCGGGACCCTCTGTTGTGATCCCAGTCACAGCAGTCAGTGGTGATAGCCGGCCACCATCTAGTTGTACTGGACTCAGTCTGGTGGGGGCCATGGTAGTTGTGGCCATTAGTCCTTTGGGCTGATCGTTCCCTTGTGTCTTGTTCTCTTCATTCTGGGAGAACTGTTTTAAGGTGACAGAAGTGTTCTATATCATGATTGTGGTTGTGGTTGCTTGACTATCTACATTTGTCAAAACTCATCAAATGGTAGCTTAACATTGGTGAATTTTATTGTATATAAAGAACAACTCTACAAAGCCAACTATAGCAAAGAAAAATGAGGGAAGGGGGAAGAAGGCTATAAACTAAATATAATGGCAAAAAGAAGCTAAAAATCTGAATGAGTTTTAACAGAGGCAAACAGTGATTAGACACTTCATTACCTTTCAAGCACTTGAGCAAAGCCAGCCCATTAATCCCTGCTCTCCCAGAGCTAAAAAAGAGCTGGAAATGGCCTTAATGATGCTGGAAGAGATAAGCAGCTCTGCCTGCTCAATGAATACTGGATGATGGGAGTAAGGGAGGCGAGAAGGAACCAAAGAGGACATTGCTAAGCACATTACGGTTACCAGTGTCAGCTATGTGCTGGACACTCAGCTAGGCTTCGGGAATTCAGCCAAGAAGAAGACAGAACACACTTATGAAGATGAGTCTGGTGCAGTAAACCACCTTTTCAAAGATCATTCTCCAAATAATGTTTAGAATTTAAATTATGTTGAGTGCCATGGAGGGCGAACACCATTGTGAAGGCTCCCAGCATTGAGGTTCCCTTAAACTGAGACTCGAAGGGTCATTTGGAGTTGGTCAGGTACAAACAGGGAGGGAAATTATCCTAGCAGAGGGAACAGCAGTGCAAAGTGCCCGTGGCAGGAAAGAATGTGACACACATGAGAATCCTGGAAAGGCAGGGTAGCTGGAGCAGAGAATGCAACAGGGAAGATGGTGAGTAATTAGGACAGATGTGTGGTTCTGCACTTGCACATTAAAATAGAACATTTCAAAACCATATGTATATGCCTGGGTCCTATTCTAACTAACAAAATTGAAGTCTCCTTTTTCTAAAAAAAAAATGCTTCCCTAGATGCTTCTAATGAACAACCAGGCATAAGAAACTCAGAGTGGAAAGACAGGGAGAAGTCAGATCAAAATGGGCTTGTAGACTGGTGTAAGGACTTACTACTCTTTCCTAGGAGTAATGGGAAGCTAACTGGAAAATATTGAAGGGAGTGTATAAAATTAAAAGGTTGGAATTTAAAGACAACTACTCTGCTCCCAGAATAGTGGTATGGCAAACAGAATTCAGAGAGATCTATTAAGAGGACACTGAAATAGTTCAGGTGGAAGACAAGGGTGGGCTGGTGTAGGCGGGGAGGGTTAAATTGAATGGAACTACACCTTTCCCCACTTGTTGATATGGTTAAGTTCCAAACACCAGGTCATTATGCAAAATCAGTGCTATGTGAGAATGGAGGATGACCACATCAGATCACAAAAAGGAGGATGACTGTATCATTACATAACTGCCAAATTACATCATTACATAACCGCCAAGTTACATCACTGCATAATTGCCCAGTTACATCATGACTTAACTGCCATGTTACATCATTACAAAACTACCAAAACACTGAGAATCATGGCCCAGGCAGGTTGGCACATAACCTTAACCATCATAGCCAGTGTTACTCTCGCATCTCACCTCAGCGCTCGTTACTGCCAGACATACTTCATTAATGTACAAAATAGTTGAACAGTAGATTTTTCACTATTGTCGGAAATGTGAAATGTCGGATAACGAGAGAGTTGGTAAGTGAGGAGAAGGCTATATTAGAAGGTAAAATTGGCAGGACTTATTGATGAATTGGGTGTTAGGGAGATGGAAAGTGATAAGGACAGTAAGAATGACTTCCTCATTATTTTTTTGAGGGCTGAGTATCTTGCTTTCTCAGACATGTACTAGAAGAGAAAGACAAAAGGCCTTCAGTTACTTAATGGACGATGATTTTGAATATGTACTCAAGGTCTTCTCTATCTCTAGAATGGTGAGTGTCCAAAAATCACTCTTGAAGGAAAAGGAAACAGTGGGCCAAGGTCAAACACAAACAGCACCTTTCTTCTGAAAACCTTAAAAAAAAGTCCTTACCAAACCAAGGTGGGGTGAAAATAAATTCAAAAATTCAGCTCTTAAAACTTTTTCCCTATTTGGAAATTCTTTACTTACAGCATGACTAGGTCTGGTCATCACCACCTGACTGCCAATTTGTCATACTGTGGTGACTGGCATGTTGCTATGATTCTGGAAGCTATGCCACCAGTATTTCAAATACCAGCAGAGTCACCCATGGTGGGCAGATTTCAGCTGAGTTTCTAGACTAAGACGGAGTAAGAAGAAATACATGGCAATCTATTGAAAACTAGCCAATGAAAACCCTATGGATCACAACAGAATATTGTCCAGTATAGTACTGGAAGAAGAGCTTCGTAGTTGGACAATGTTCTGTTTTGATCCGTGAGACGTCGGGATGACACTCAAAATACACAGTAGTTGCAACAATGTACTTGAGCATATCAACAATCATTAAGATGGCATAGGACCAGGCAACATTTTGTTCTGTTGTACATGGGGTCTCCATGAGTTGGAGCTGATTCTATGGCAACTAACAACGAGAAATCTGGTTGAAGGTCTGCAGTCAGATGAATATTCCTATGCAGATGGACATACCTGAGCCTGCTCATGCCTTGAGCGCAATTCCCCCACATGGAAATGTGTAAGGTTTTGAATGCACTTCTAAGTGTTGCTCTGTGTCAAGCCCAAACAATTCCCCAAAAGTCAAGAGGAATATCGTCATGGAAATGGAAGCCAGACGGATGTATCCTATAAGAATGGGTAGGAGGGAAGCATCCAGCTGAGTGAAAATGCGTTGCCTTGGAGAATTTGTCATTTCTGTTTTATCACAGAAAACCTTTCTCCAATTCCAGAGGCTGCCTCCTGGGCTTGTTCACTGCTCATTAACTTCTGTGCTAAAAGCAAGTGCAGAAATAAGCAGGTTGTCCCTGTTTGCAACACACCGCCACCAGGAGAAGATCATAAAAGTTCACACCACCTTTATTATGATATGGAAGAGTGGGTTAGGGGTCAGTTCCCATAGAGATGGCCACCTCTAACGCAAGCTTCTAGCCACCTGCTGAACGCGACTTATGGATTGCTTCTTAATGGACAGGCTCTGACTCATGGCGACCTTACATACAACAGAATGAAATGTTGCCCGGTCCTGCATCATCTTCACCATCACCAGCATGTTCAAGTCCCTCGTTGTGGCTACTGTGCCAATCCATCTCGCCAAGCTTCTCCCTCACCCTCCCTGAGTGTCTACTTTACCAAACATGATGTCCCCCTCCAGCAATGGATCCCTCCTGATGATATGTCCAAAGCAAGTGAGTCAGACAATGTTCTCTTGTGATCCATAAGGTTTGGTTTTGTTTTCGTGTTTTAGTAATATTTTATTGTGTTTTCAGTGAAAGTTTACAGAGCAAATTAAGTTCCCATTTGACAATTTCTATACAAACTGTTCCGTGACATTAGTTAATTTTTCACAGGGTGTCAACATTCTCCTTAATGGTGTTCTGGTTGTTCCATTTCCAGTGCTCTGGTGTCTCTACTTCTTAATGTCTTATCTTTGCTTTAGAGTGATTATTGACATTTTGGTGTGATCTATAAAATTTTCATTGACTGATTTTTGGAAATAGATCACTAGGCCTTTCTTCCTAGTCTGTCTTAGTCTGGAAGCTCCACTGAAACCCCTCCACCATGAGTGACCCAGCTGGTATTTGAAACACTGGTGGCAGAGCTTCCAGCAACGTGCAAGCCACCACAGTATGACTAACAGATGGGTAGCGGTATACATTAATAGATTTCTTTAATTTTAACTAACAGCCTACCTGACCCTCCAAAAAAATTAAGAAATGAATGGAAGACCGTATTCTTGCCTGCCCTGAATTTGCTCAAGTAGCTGTAGCTTCTTGCAAGGCTCAGCCTTCCTAAGCTCTCCAGGCCAGTAAGTAAGCCTTTAGGTCAAATTCCCCAGCTTAGGCTAGGAATCATGCTTCAAAGGAAAGGAAGAATTAAATGTCATTAACAAAGTGTGCAGCACATTTGAAATCACAGAGATGGTCAGGCCACCTGTCTTTATCCTGCCAGCTCCTATTAAACCATCAAAGGCTTATTTGTGTTCCTTTGATGTGGGCTGCGGGTGTATTTCCTGTGAATGATGGTAGATTAAATGTTATAAATGGACCCAAAAGGCATACTTGGAAAAGTACCAATTTGCCGTCTTGGGATCAACCTATATTTCCATTTAAATATCAGCTTCTTACAGTTTTAACTGAAGAGCATTTACCATGTAAACTGGGACACCCTCTTTGAAGGGCAATTAGCAATATTGTTCCATTTCTCAGAATTTAGGATGCTCATTCCTGGGCTTCTGCCTTTGGCAAAATTGCAGTAGCTTGTAGCAGACAAACTTCCAGTGAGAACAATGGGAAAAATAGATAAAACCACTTAAAGAACATGTTTCCTTCCACTGAAGCCAGGACTTGGGGAGCCAAGATCCCGAGGATCTTACTGGGTAAACTCACCAGTTTAAGAGCACTTTGTCAGCACTTTGTCGGTTTCCTGGTGCAGGGCTGGGGTGAGAGTAGGGGCAAAGGCTGGGCTGTATGATCTGCTATGAGGCAGGGAAGTCAGAAAACCTTTCCACCATCTCATGGAACTGGGGAGACAAGAACTGAAGTGTGGGGCTGCCAGGACTTGAGAAGCCAAGATCCCATGGAAAAGGGATCTTGGTGCAATGGTTAATTGCTCAGCTGCCAACTGAAACCTTGGGGGTTCGAACTCACACAGTGGCTCCAAGAAAGAAAGACCTGGCTATCTGCTTTCAGAAAGATTATAGTCTAGGAAATCCCATGGGGCAGGTCTACTCTGTCACATGGGGTTGCTATCAGTTGGAATCAACTTGACGGCACCCAACAACAACGATATGTTTACAGTGGAGCTTTACACAGCAATGAGATTCCACAAACTATTGTGACAGGCAGCAACACAGATGAAAGTCACAACACAATGCAGAGAAATATACACACTCTATGCTTCCATTCATATAGAGATCAAAAACAGGGAAAACTAAGGTACGGTGATAGAAGACAGGATGGTGGTCACTCGAGAGACGAGCAGATGGTGCCTAGATGGGAGCACTGAAGGCTCCAGGATTTGATCATATCCCTTTCCTTGATCTGGAAGGCAGTTACATGGCTGTGCTCTCTTTGTGAAAGCCTTCGACCTGTGCGCTTTCAATGTATGCATTTTTTAAATTTTATTTTTTATTGTTGTGGAAAATATACATAGCTAAGCACACATCAATTCAACAATTTCTACATGTATAATTCAGTGACATTGATTACATTCTTCAAGTTGTGCAACCATTCTCACCTTCTTTTTCCCCCATTAACATAAACTCACTGTCCTCTAAGTTTCCTATCTAACCTTTCCAGTTGCTGTTGTCACTTTGATCTCATATAGATAGTTCTTAAAAGAGCACAATGCTCAAGGCAGGCATTCTTACTAATTAAGCTAACTTGTTGTTTGGTTTAAAGAAGACTTCAGGGGAAATTTTGGTTTAAAGTTTAAAGATTATCTCAGGGCAATAGTTTCAAGGGTTCATCCAGCCTCCATGGCTCCAGATAGTCTGGGTTCTATTAGAATATGAAATTCTGTTCCACATTTTCCTCCTTTTGATCAGGATTCTTCTATAGAATCTTTGATCAAAACGTTCAGTAATAGTAGCAGGGAGCCACCCATTTCTTCTAGTTTCTGGGAGGCAATTAGTCACACATTTCACTTCCTCCTTCCATTCCTGACTCTCCTTCTTTGATGTATGCATTTTCTGCATGATTGTTGCATTTCAATTAAAAAAACAAAAAAAACTTTAAAAACACGGAGATCCCCTGGCCCACCTAGGATTCTTCTTAGAATTTATCCTACAGATATACTCACACATGGAGCAAAGATACACATATAAGGGTTTGTTTGTTTGTTTGCTTTCTGTAGCCACCAATTGAAAGTAACTCAATATGACTCTGTTTAAATAAATTTAGGATATCTATACAATACAATAGGGGCCCTGGTGGTGCAGTGGTTAAGCATTTGGCTGCTAACCCAAAGGTCAGCAGTTCAAATCCACCAGCCACTCGTTGCAAACCTGGTGGAGCAGTTCTACTCTCTACTACAGGGTCGCTTTGAGTTTGAATCGACTCAACAGCAACGAGTTTTTGGTTTTATACAATCAGGAGCCCCGGTGGCACAGTGCTTAAGTGCTCAGCTGTTAACCAAAAAGTCAGCAGTTCGAACCCAGCAGCTGCTCTGCAGGAGAAAGATGTGGCACTCTGCTTTTGTGAAGATTTACAGCCTTGGAAACCACATGGGGGCAGTTCTACTCTGTCCTCTAGGATCACTATGAATCAGAATTGGCTCAATGGCAATAGGTTTGGTTTTGGGTACAATACAATGTTACATAGCTTTGAAAAAAAAATGAAGTATTTCAATGTGTGTCAGTATGGAATAGTGTCCAAATATGGATTAACTACAGAAAGCAAGTTACAGAACAGTGAGCTCCATCTCCCCCATCATTGCTAAATGCAGGAGACCCAAAGACAGATGCAGCTATGTGCATCTGAACAATTCCACCAGGCTGACAATAATGGTCCTTTCTAGATAGAGAGACAGGTATTCTGGTCTAAAATAAAAAGGAAGACTTACCTCTTTAGACCCTTTTGTTCTTTTGGATATATATATATTTTTAAACCAAGGGCATACATTGTCTTCCAACCTCCTCTCCAAAAACAAAAACAAAAAAGCATAATGTAAAGATAGCATAATAGGAACAAGAGTTGTTGTTAGCAACTTATGATGATGTCATTCTTTTATCGCCTGGTGCACTGATGAATTCAAGGTATTTCAGGTATTCAATGTTTTAAGTTAATCCATGGGCTTTGAACATGGATGACATTCTGCTGTTTACTCCGAGCAATTGCACAGTGACAGAGGCTGCTGTATAGCACCAAGTGTCACCAAGGAGCAGGAGCTAGAACGCAGCAGTGCCCCCGCCCCTGTGTGGGGAGGAGGATGGGGCTGCCGTGACTAGGGCTCAGAAGTAACCAGTCACGTATAGATTAGGTATCCAGGCAGTTGTTTAAATCACTGCAGGATCTATGCAGACCTGCTCATATTATTGTATTCACAGGAGAAGGTGTGAGTGGGCATGCAGGTGCTCACGCAGTGTTCAGGCATGCACACAGTTTCAGGAGTTCTTTGGAAAACAGACTCCGCTCTTCCGTGTGGTAGGAAAGGAACTCAATTGCCTGAATGAGGAGGAGTGGCATCAGCAAGGAAGAGCTTTACCTTCAGCCAGTTTCATAATTAGGCCGAAAAACTTCAAACAACCACAATACGTTTGCAGATTATAATGTTGTTGCTCTATTTTCACAGAATGAACCGAGCGGAAATGGGGAAGAAACCAAAGCAGGATGCGAACTGAGAGCAAGGTACCCTGGCAGGACTTGAAAGTAGGTATGAGGAAGGAAAGGTGAGGGCAGGGATGGGAAGGCTGTTCTGCCCCCAGGAGAGGTGCGTATGCACGTGTGAGGCCGGGATGTCTTGGGACGTGTTTGAGACAAGGTAGCGGACGTAAAAGCCACAAGCGAGCACTCAATAAAGGTATGCTGAGTCTGAATCTGCACGAGGCACCCAGGCAATGATGCCCACAGTGAGCTGCTTTAAAGATGGAATACATTGTTTAATGAATTAAAAAACGAGATCTGTTCACAGATATAGAGAAATTGTCTATGTGTATATATACATTTATGGAGCCCTGGTGGCACAGTGGTTAAGAGCTCAGCTGCTAACAAAAAGGTCAGCAGTTCAAATCTACCAACAACTCCTTGGAAACCCTATGGGGCAGTTCTACTCTGTCCTATAGGGTCCCTATGAGTTGGAATCAACTTGATGGCAACGAGTTTCGTTTGGGTTTGGGATACACACATATAAGGCACCCTGGCAGTGCAATAGTTAAGTGCTAGGCTGCTAATCAAAAGGTTGGCTGTTCGAACCCATGCAGAGACTTTGTGGGGTTGGGGGGAAGACCTGGCAATCTGCTTCCATAGAGATTACAGCCTAGAAAACCCTATGGGGCAGTTCTGCTCTGTCACATGGGGTCACTGTGAGTTGGAATCAACTTGACAACACCCAACTGCATAGATGGAGTAAAAGGTGGAGCCTGGATTTTAACCGTGGCCATCGGACTCCAGGGCCACACTCTAACAATAGCATTACAACATCAAGAGCGACCTACATGGGCAAGTCCCCGAAGGAAACAGACAAGACCTACTACCTCTTCAGAGACTCCCATGGCCCAGAGTCCTGGGCTCAGGGGTCGAGCTGTCCCAATTCTAACACGAGCTAATGCCTTAAGTACATCACTCCACTGACTGATGGGGTATAGACAGATCCCAGGGCACACAGATGAGGTTGCTCTGGAATTCATCTGGAGCATAAATCACGATGATACGGCTGGTTTCAAAATTCAGTGACTATGACAAGCAGTAAACAATCAAAAATAGCATGAATGGGATGATATTAGGCTTTAACAAGACAGAGGTTGACTTGAACCTAAATAAAGGGGGTTATGTAATTATTGTTGTTGTTAATTGCCAGCCGGTTGACTTAGACTCACAGCGACCTTACGCCTAACAGAATAAAATGTTGCCCAGTGCTGTACCATCTTCATGATGGTTGGTATGCTCAAGTCCATTTTTGTGGCCACTGTGGATTTTGAGTGCCTTCCAACCTAGGAGGCTCATCTTCCAGGGGTTCCATATTGGACAATGTTCTGTTGTGATCCACAAGGTTTTCATTGGCTGATTTTCAGAAGTAGACCATCAGGCCTTTCTTCCTAGTCTGTCTTAGTCTGGAAGCTCCATTGAAACCTTTCCACCATGGGTGACCCAGCTGTTATTGAAGATACCAGTGGCATAGCTCCCAGCATCACAACAACAGGCAAGCCACCACAGTAGGACACACTGACAGACGGGTGGTGTTCTTAATTATTTGGGAGAATAAAATGAGACACTATTTATTTCCCATATTTTGAGGAGGGTAGTGGTAAGGGAATACTGTTCAGCATTATCCACCCAAGATTTAAAATCCTTATCACACCAACCCGTAGGCCTCTTGACCAGCTCAGGCTTGGCAAGGACACAGAAGGAGTGTGAATACTGAGCACATCCCAAGGGTTACATCTCAGATTTTGTCCAGGAGAGACTATCAGCTAAGAATATTTATCCTGTGAGTTACAGAGAGATTACTTAAAACTAGTGAAGACATTATCAGAAATTGCCCAATTATGGTTAAAAATAAGCCAGGTATTGGAATATTGAGTTTCAGAGTTTAAACAATTCTATATTTTAACAACTTGGGACCATGTATATCTTTTGGTTGAAAACGGCCTTAAATCTTCTAACAAAGTAGGTAAAGAAAAGAACATGCCAATCACGGGATGTTTTAGCACAAGAGATAAGAGACGTGTTTGAATGAAAACAACAAGGAGATGCAGAAAGCGGACAAAGGGAGGGCAGAGGGCGGACGGAGGGAGGGCAGAGGGCGGACAGAGGGAGGGCAGAGGGCGGACGGAGGGAGGGCAGAAGGCCTTCATCTTTATTATCAATTCAGTCGCTGGAGACGCCCCTTCTGAGCTGGGAGTCGGCCCAGATTTGGGTTTGTGAAATCTCCGTTTTTTACTCCACACCTCTCCATCTACCCTCGGTCACCACCCAGGGGAACTGTGACAGAGTTCCCATAGTTTCAGAGTCGGAGTGCCACACCATCTGGAAGGGTGTTTTCGCAAGTAAGTTGACAATGTCCCCAAGAACCAGTTCAATGTGCTGCTTGTCCTGGTTAAATAAAACACCATGTGAACACTCAGGCCCTCACAGATTACAGCAAAGATGAGGTTGTGGTGTGCTACAGAGAGAGTGTATTTAGAGTCAGCCAACAGAAGCTTAATTCTGTCATCTAAAGCAAAGTTAGCACCTTGTTTTCCCCATCCACTAAGCACGTGAAGGAGACTTTTCCTGTAAGGGGTCAGAGGATAAAGGTTTTAGGGTCTGTGGGCCACAGCATCACTGTTGCAACTATCCAGCAGTCCTGTAGAATGAAAGCAGCCATAGACAATGTTGAAATGAATGGGCGTCACTATTTCCCAATAGAACTTTATTTATGAACACTGATATTTGAATTCACATAATTTTCACATGTCACAAAATATGATTCTCCTCTTGATTTTTCCCAACCATTTAAAAACGTCTTAGCTTGCAGATCGTGCAAAAAGTGACAGTGAGCTGGATAGACAGCAGTTAGCTGACACTGCATTAAGATATATACTTCATGGGGCCATGGGGCCATGGGCCCATCTGTCCCCATTACCACAGTGTTCACAACAGGGCTCCAAACTAGTTCTGCCTGGTTCTGTCAGAGCCAAAGAAACAAAACCTGAATAGACCCAAATTTTTAAAATGTGGGTAAAGCAGAATGATGAGCGGAATGGGAAAAGTTATGGGTCAAAGCCCTTCTAGAAACTTAGTCTCACTCTTAGAAAACAAGAGCAGCATGCGTGTTGCATAGCAACCAAATCTCTTGACGAGCAGAGTCAGAAACAATGGTGCCCTGCTCAAAGATGGTGGCCCGCCACCGCTTTGAATGTGAGTTGCTTTCCACAGTCTTGGCAATAATCCAGTCTCCCACATCAGACTCCTGAAAGGGCTCACTATCCTTCTTCTGAGTCTTCCATCCCAGGGCTTTGACCTGCAATTTTTCATGTTCCACTTATCATTTTGCTTCACTCAAATTTTAAAAATTATTTAAAAATTTGAGTCTGTTCTGATTTTGCTTCATTGGTTATGACTGAACTGGTTCAAACCAGTGGGAAGCCCTGGTTCACAAAGACAGGTACACAGCTGATGCTCAGTAAAGATCCGTTGGATGGATAACTGGATGAGGGAAAGAAAGTTCCTCACTGAGTTTTCTCTGTGTTAAATGAAGCAATGCTTACAGAGACACAAGGAAACCCATGCCAATGTTCTCTTGTTGCTGTTGGTTGTTGTCAAGCCCGTTCCTACCTATGACAACCCCATGCGTGTGGAGTAGAATTGCTCCATGGAGTTTTCAAAGCCGTGACCTTTTGGAAGCAGATCACCAGGCCTGTCTTCCAAGGCTCCTCTGGGTGGGTTCAAACTGCAACCTTTGGGCTAGTAGATAAGTGCTTAACTGTTTGCTCCACCCAGGGACTCCTTACACGCTCTCCAAGGTCGTCATTAATGAATTGATCTTACATGGCTTAATGCTTGCAGCTTTCTGCTCCCCTCTCATAATTCACTCTTAAAACGGCCACTGGATGCACAAATTTTCATTAGCCACCTTTGAAAGTGTCGTTTCTTTCTTCATGCTGCCAAGTAGGCAAATAGTAATTGAGGGCCTACTATGCTGTGGTCATATTTCCTCGATGCCTTCTGCAGAAGGGGAATATCAGTGAGCTGCTCGGAAAGGAGGAGCATCAGTAAAGCCCCAATAATTTCCTGACCTATATTTGAACATGGTTTAAGCCACTCATAAAATGGGCATTAAGAAGCTTATGCCTATATCACTAAGCAATACCCTTGGAGTGTGTATTCATTCTTTCCCAACTTTGGATTTTGTGTGACTCCAAAGACTCCAAGTTAATTTGCTGCAGGAGGCATGCGGATCAAAGAAGAATGGAGGCAAGAAGAGAGATGCAGAATTGAGGCCTCAGAAAGCTGTCAGCACTAAAACCACTAAGAACATGCTTTATGCAATTTTGAGGTGTGAAATTCAACAATTTGTAAGGCTTGCTTGAGTGTTCCTATCAGTGGGTCGGAGTACAGTCAAACTCAAGAGACTGAATCGATTTCCTCCTTTTCTATGGAACATATTTCCACAGATGTGTGCTTGTTTCTAACAAAGGATGGGATCAATCTTAGAAAGGCTAAAGAAACACCTGAGAGATGCCAGTAGCAATGGCACTGCCACGTGTTCAATGGTAACCATGCAGGAAACTACTCAAATTACATCTTGTTGATAATAAAAAGAAAATAATATTATTTGTGGATAATAAAAAGAAAAATAAATGGCTCTGGTCCCCTTTTCAATTTAATAAGTCTCCCAGAAGTGGACCAGGTCACATTTGAATCCCAATCTGAAATATAACTGCCTGGCATTTTAACCCTATCAGAGATTTCAAACAGATGCAATCAGCTTAGCCTTAGACCTCAAAGACTAAGTAGATAGGCAAGAAGGAAGTACTTTAACTAAAGAGAAAATATTATGAGGCTAAAAGGGATTGCTTTTAAGTGGAATGGGATATAAATATCATTTTATATAAAATAAATGTACTTATTTTAAATGTATATTGAAATTAATTTCATATATTTTATATAATTTAATATTTACTTTTATATGCGTTAAATCAAATTTATGCTTTTATATGTTGCTGTTGCTAGGTGTTGTCAAGTCAGTTCCGACTCATAGTGGCCCTGTGTGCAACAGAATGAAACACTGCCTAGTCCTGCATCATCCTCACAATCGTTGTTATGTTTGAGCCCATTGTTGCAGCCACTGTGTCAATCCATTTTGTTGAGGCTCTTCCTCTTTTTCGCTGACCCTCTAGTTACCAAGCATGATGTCCTTCTCCAGGGACTGGACCCTCCTGATAACCTGTCCAAAGTATGTGAGACAAAGTCTTGCCATCCTCGCTTCTAAGGGGCACTCTTGCCGGCTGTACTTCTTCCAAGACAGATTTATTTGTTCTTCTGATAGTCTGTGGTATATTCAATATTCTTCGCCAATGACATAATTCAAAGGCATCAGTTCTTCTTTGGTCTTCCGTATTCATTGTCCAGCTTTCCCATGCATATGAGGCGATTGAAAACACCATGGCTTGGGTCAGGCACACCTTAGTCCTCAAAGTGACATCTTTGCTTTCTAACACTTTAAAGAGGTCTTTTGCAGCAGATTTGTCCAATGTAATACGTTGTTTGATTTTATTTTAAATTGGCACCCTGTTGTCTGTTGTCATTGAGACTATCACATCATTTAAATAAGAGAGGAGAGAATAAGGAAAGACAGCCTCAGATCTCATGGGATTTTCCAACAGTGAATCCCGCAATTACTTGAGTATAGACAACATACTGGGAAGGTGGTGTGGAAACAAGGAGTTGGAAAAAACAATCAGAAAACCACTGACAAAAGCTGGTAGTAAAAATAAAATAAAATCAAAAACAGAAACAGTAACAGCTTACCCATTCTGAAGTGTGATTGCAAAAATGATAATTTAGCCTTCCATTTTTCTTCTCTATCACTGATTTCCATCCCAAACTTGTACTGTTTACAAGTCAAAACAAGCTTTTGGCAACAGCCACGCTAACTCAATCATATCTGAAAATCAAGCTGTGTTCCTGCCAGCCACAAAGCTTCTACGGTCAGAATCTTGTTGGCATTTGGGATTCTGAAGCGTAGGGAGAAGAGACTGTGCTTGTTTTATTTTTTCTTTTTCACGTGGGTCTCTCCTCCTGAGACACATTAGAAATGTAGCTGTCTTTTTGTCTTGATGCCTCCAGATATCGGGCAGTATCTTAGGTGCAAATTGTAATTGGGTAGATTAGGGTTTTAGAACCACTACGTGTTTGACTTCTGTTTGGAATGAAACTTTAAAGTTTAAATGATGATCTGAGTCCCTGCCACACCCACAGTCTCCTCCTGAATAAAATCTCTGCAGTACTTCTGTACAGGTAGCTACTGTTATTTTTCTTTCTCTTTCTAAATACCCTAGCCAGAACTGACCAGACTAGGGATTGACTCAAAACAAAGACAACGTTTGTGATCTGGCCAGCAAGAGCTACATGACCTGGTGGGAGAGTTCTTTCTAACGGATCCCTCCCATACTAGATAAAGACCAACAGGCCAATCAATCAGTGGTCTCTCCTAAGAAGAGAAATGCTGGCTTAAGGATGAGTAAGATGCCAAGCAAATGGCCCTTGGCTTCTATAGAATTGGATTATTAAACTCTGGAAAAGGAGCCCTCTGGTTAAGTGCTCGGCTGCTAACTGAAAGACTGGTGATTCAAACCCACCCAATGGCTCCACAGGAGAAAGGCTCGGCAATCTGCTCCCATAAAGATCACAGCCAAGAAAACTCTATGGGGCAATACTACTCTGTCACATGGGGTTCCTAGGAGTCGGTATCAGCTCGGTGGCACACAACAACAGTAACACAAGTTCAGGAAAATGGCAGCCTCACCAGGAAAATTAAAAACAGCAACAATGACAAATGTGACTAATAAGTTTATACTTCACTGTCTATATCTGGAGCCCTGATGGCATAGTGGTTAAGAGCTCAGCTGCTTACCAGCAGGTTGGCGGTTTGAATCTACCTGCTGCTCCTTGGAAACCCTATGGGGCAATTCTACTCTGTCCTGTAGGGTCATTATGAGTCAGTGTTTGGTTTGGTTGGTGTTGTCTACATCTAAAATAGTAACATAGAAAATATAACCAAGAAGTCACAACGTTTCATTCCATTACAATGAACCATGTTGTCCCCATTCTTTATGAAATCTGGTTGACCTGGGAAGTGGTATATGATCCCTGTCGTGACTTTACAATCTGAAAGTGTCAGTGCTATTCTGAGCTAGTCCTTGAATGGATTACTCAAAGAAGATATTGGAGTACCTTTCTTAACTTGTTGTAAATTTACCTTTTCTCTCTTAAATAAGTTTAGATTTCAAAGGGTATTAAACGGACTGCCAAGATGCTTTGCAGCAAATTGTGAGGGAAAGCCTAGTCATTTTAATTACATTATCAAAACCAAAGTAAGCCAATGTATCAAGTTGTTTCTTCACATTGTGGCTTAATTACTTGAGAATCATCCCCACCAGGAAATAATAATAATAATGTCTTGAAGAAGCACTTTCCTTAATCACACCAAACTTGGTTAGTAGAGTTTGCCATGAGATAAAATGAGTAATTACTGAGCTCCGTAGAAGCCAACAGCAAACCAGTTAATAGGAAGGGATTTCCAGATGATCATGGGAAGAAAAACAAATCTTTCATCCTTTATGATTAAGGCAACCACTATGGAGACCACTGAAACTCTGAGAAGGCAGAGAGCAGAAATCTGGTGTGAACTGCCATCCTTGAGTGATACAAATAGTTTACACACTCGGCTGCTAATCTGAAGGCTGGAGATTAGAGTCCACCCAGAGATGCCTTGGAAGACAGGCCTGGTGATCTACTTTGGAAAAATCAACCACTGAACACCCGATGGAGCATAGTTCTACTCTGAGACACATGGGGTCACTATGAGTCAGAGTCAACTCTACAGCAACTGGTTTAAGCAGAAGCAAAGATGATCCCAACTGTTAATGGTTCTTGCCCTGTTCTTCTTTTCTCCTGGGCATGCACTGTGCAGTGACCAAACAGGAGAATGGGCCATTTCTGTTTTCTACCGCAAATGTTTGTACCGAGGAACTCTGAGTATTAAATATAATTGAGTTTCAGTTAGAGAATCTTTGATAAATTCACACGACAGTCTATAGATAGCCAAGAAAAATGTTATTTTAAAAATATCTAAGGAAGAGGAAATTTACATGATATCATGTCAAATGAAAAAGCTGACCATAGAAACTGCCAGTTAAGGATGGTAAGGAAATTGTATTTTTATTCCACTTCTTCTTAAAAACCTACACACTGAAAACAAAAAGAAGAAAAATGGCAAAGAAAAAGAAACTACATTATCAATGAAAATGGAAATGGTCAAATGGCCAACTATGATGAGCGGCAAGTACTTTGAAATCTGGACAGAACCAGGGAGGACAGAGGAAACCTACATACCTCTTCGTCTGACCTATAGATCATGGATTTCCTGGAGAGGAGATGGTACAGTTCTGAGGCTCTCATCAATGAGGTTCACCAGAAAAAAATACAAATCACCCAGTTAAATTCCAATTTCAGATAAGTATAAGTGTATCCCAAAAACGGCATGGGACATACTTACACAAAAATTATCCTATGTTTACCTGAAATTCAGATTTGACTGGTGTCCTGGATTTTGTTAAATTGGGTTTAAAGCAGATGAAGAAATCTGGCTGACCCACAGGTGCGTTTGTTTGGCTTATACAGTGCTATTCATTGTTTAATTTACTGTCAAAGTATGCAAATCAGACATTTCACTTAAAAATGTAGGTCTCTGGCTTCTCTTGGAAAATGTGATGTGTCCACACTGGAGCCGCTTTTCCATATGGCAAGAACAGCCTGGAGGGTTTTGACTGTCCACTTTGGCTGGGGAGGTCATGCTCCATGGTTTGTTTGCTTTAATATATTTGGCCCATTTGCTTCATTTGCACGACTGCTTAGCTCTTGGAAGTTCTGCTGTGTTGTATTTTGTTTGCATGTTTGGGTTGGTTGGTTTGTGTTTGCTAGTCTCTCCTTTGGATCTCCAAGTACAGGCAGGCAGCAGGAGAAGCAACACTGTCCCTGTGGTGACTGGGTCTGAGGGTGGAAGATGGTCGTGGGCGTGAGCTGAAGAAACTCCACCACCCCGCCATCATGGCATCTAGTCATGAGCCTCCCACCAAGGAAGGGAATCTACATCAGGTGAGGAGAGGAGAAGATGCTGCCCAGGGCAACCAGCTGCGACTTAAGAGCCCTACTATGAGCTGCACAGGTGTCTTGAAAGCCAAAACCTTACAGAAGACGCTCCCCTCCCGCAAAGCAAAGAAAAAGACAATGAAGGGGAAGAGTCAAGGTCTCTTAGAACCAGCAAGACTATTAGAGACACAGCGTTTGATAGTCCAGCAGTTCCTTCAGCTTCATTTCTACTCATTTTCTTACATTAAATTCAAAAATAAAAGAAAAATGAAAATAGCATGCACAGAACCATCCCTTTTTATAGATGGTAATCGAGCTATTTCTCTCTTATCTACACATATGCTGGAGAGAGATGCAGGAGCGAGAATGATTAACTACCGGTAGGCAAGATTTTAGGTGGTGATTTTTAATACTTTTCTTTGGATTTTTCTGTATGTGGCTTGAATTTTATACAATAAGCTGTATCATTTTTACAAAAATTTAAAGCCACTATTCTTAAGTAAAGAGAAGAATCTATAACCACTCCCAAACATATAATCTACATGAATAGTAAATAATAAAATAAAATAAGACGGTTTGCTGTGAGGTGCAGTCCTGTCAGTTCTGACTCACAGCCACCCAACTTACAACCGAACGAAACACTGGTCGGTCCTGTGCCATTCTCAGAATCTTTGCTATGGTTGAGCCCATTGTTGCAGCCACTGTGTCATTCCATCACATTGAGGGTCTTCCTCTTTTTTTGATGACCCTCTACTTCACCAAGCGTGATGCCCTTCTCCAGGGACTGGTCCTTCCTGATAACATTCTGGCTGTACTTCTTCCAAGACAGATTTTTTGTTCTTCTGGCAGTCCATAGCATATTCAATATTCTTCACCAACACCATAATTCAAAGGCATCAATTCTTCTTTGGTCTTCCTTTTTCGTTGTCCGCTTTTGCAAGCATATGATGATGTTGAAAATACCATGGCTTGGATCAGACACACCTTAATAATGTTGATTGTGGATCCAAGTAAAATGAAATCCTTGACAACTTCAATCTTTTCTCCCTTTATCGTGATGTTGCTTATTGGTCCAGTTGTGAGGATTTTTGTTTTCTTTATGTTGAGGTGGAATCCATACTGAAGGCTGTAGTCTTTGATTTTCATCAGTAAGTGCTTCAAGTTCTCTTCACTTTCAGCAAGCAAGATTATATCATCTGCATATTACAGGATGCAACACTGGAAGCCCTCACTCATCTATGCCAAGAAATTTGGAAGACAGCTACCTGGCCAGCTGACTGGAAGAGATCCATACTTATGCCTATTCTCAAGAAAGGTGATCCAACCAAATGCAGAAATTATCGAACAGTATCATTAATATCACATGCAAGTAAAATTTTTCTAAAGATCATTCAAAAGCACCTGTATCAGTATATCGACAAGGAACTACCAGAAATTCAAGCCGGATTCAGAAGGGACATGGAACGAGGGATATCATTGCTGATGTCAGACGGATCCTGGCTGAAAGCAGAGAATACCAGAAAGATGTTTACCTGTGTTTTATTGACTATGCAAAGGCATTTGACTGTGTGGATCATAAAAAATTATAGACAACAATATGGGAATTACAGAATACTAAATTGTACTCATGACGAATCTGTACATAGATCAAGAGGCAGTTGTTAGAACAGAACAAGGGAATAACTGCGTGGTTTAAAGTTAGGGAAGGTGTGCATCAGGGTTATATCCTTTCACCATACCTATTCAATCTGTATGCTGAGCAAATCTGAGAAGCTGGACTATATGAAGAAGAACAGTGCATCAAGATTAGAGGAAGTCTCATTAACAACCTGTGATATGCAGATGACACAACCTTGCTTTCTGAAAGTTAAGAGGACTTGAAGCACTTACTGATGAGGATCAAAGACCACAGCCTTCAGTACGGATTATGCCTCAACATAAAGAAAACAAAAATCCTCACAACTGGAGCAATAAGCAACATTATGATAAACAGCGAAAAGATTGAAGTTGCTGAGGATTTCATTTTGCTTGGATCCACAATTGACGCCCATGGATGAAACAGTCAAGAAATCATACAATATATTGCATTGGGCAAATTTGCTGCAAAAGACCTCTTTAAAGTGTTGAAAAGCAAAGATGTCAACTTGAAGGCTAAGATGCACCTGACCCAAGTCATGGTGTTTTCAATTTCCTCTAATGCATTGGAAAGCTGGACAATGAGTAAGGAAGACCAAAGAAGAATTGAAGCCTTTGAATTGTGGTGTTGATGAAGAATATTGACTATACCATGGATTGTCAAAGGAGCGAACAAATCTGTCTTGGAAGAAGTACAACCAGAATACTCCTTAGAAGCAAAGATGGCAAGACTACATCTCACATACTTTGGACATGTTATCAGGAGGGATCGGTCCCTGGAGGAGGACATCATGCTTGGTAAAACAGAGGGTCATCGAAAAAGAGGAAAACCCTCAATGAGATGGACTGACACAGTGGCTACAGCAATGGGCTCAAGCATAGCAATGACTGTGAGGATGGTTTGGGACCAGACAGTGTTTTGCTCTGTTGTACGTAGGGTCGCTATGAGTTGGAATCGACTCAGTGGCACCTAACAGCAACAACAACATACTGCAGGTTGTTAATGAGTCTCCCTCCAATCCTGGTGCCTCGTTCTTCTTCACATAGTCCAGCTTCTTGGATTATTTGCTCCGCATACAGATTAAACAAGCATGGTGAAAGGATACAACGCTGATGGATGCACACCTTTCCTAATTTTAAACCACAAAGTATCCCCTTGTTCTGTTCGAATGACTGCCTCTTTGTCTATGTACAGGTTCTGCAGGAGCACAAGGTAGGACTACCCATCAACCCACTGTTGTCGAGTCGATTCCGACTCATAGCAACCCTATAGGACAGAGTAGAGCTGCCTCATAGGGTTTCCAAGCAGCAGTTTGTGGATTTGAACTGCCGACCTTTTGGTTAGCAGCCTAACGATTAACCACCGTGCCACAAGGGGTCCAAAACTAGCCACTCCAAAATGTTAATAATGGTTGACTCTGGGTGATAGCCCTTGTGGCACAGTGGTTAAGAGTTAACCAAAAAGTCAACCTTCTAATTCTACCAGCTGATCCTTAGAAACCCTATGGGGCAGGTCATAGTCTACTCTGTCCTATAGGGTTGCTATGAGTCAGAATTGACTGGACGGTAATGGGTTTGTATTTTATTATTGTTTGTTTGTTTCTGGGTGATAGGATTATAGATGATATTCATCTTAATTTACAGGGTTTATTTTTTTTTTTGTATTTTCCTTAGTAGCTACAATTAGTATGCATTAATTTTAAATTTAAAAACACAATAAATGGTATTTCTTAAAAGAAAACAACAGTTTCCATACGGAGATCCATGAAGAGGGGACAAAGGTTCCAAAAGCAGGAGTTCCTTTGGTCTGTCTGATCTTGCCTGGTGGGGAAAGGAGGTGAGGGACGAGTATTTCCTTCCTTCTCTCGAACGATAATGCTGATGTCAGATACGCCCAAGTCTCTCTCCTGAGAAACCTTTTCCCCTTCTAAATGGCCCTGTGTAGATCAATAAATCTGTCCTTTTTATGAAATTATTTCAGCTTTTTTCCCACCTACCCTAATTTTATTTGGAGAGACCAGAGAGCCAGGGAAATAGTGTCCCCGCTTGAAGTTAATGTATTCATTAGTTATGACTGCTTCCAAAATGTCCTCACTAATCTTAGTCTGCTAGTTACTTAATGGTTTGGATTGGATGTAGAACACTTTTATCTGGGTTAATTTACTATTCATAGCATGATGATGGAGTATTCATTTTGTTATCCAGATTACAGCAGTAAATGGAGTTATATATCATCCCTGGGAAAGCTGCATGGTAGTTTAGTGTTAAAAATGCCTTTCAGGCATGTTAAAGTGGAAAACAACATTCCTGCCAAAACTTGGTCATTTTCAGCATTTCCTGCCCAAACTTGAAGTTGCTCGTTGCCCTTACATGACCAGACATACTTGGCAATGTCCAAAATGTTCCTCTCCCTCACCCTTTCAAAGCTTTGCTCTTAGAGTCAAGGTGGGTTGGGACCACGTGGGAGAAATAGCATAATATAGAGAGGTCCAAGGAGGCAAAGACGAAAGAGTCCATTGAGCCAAAGGCAGCCAAAAGTCAGGAAATGCCCAGATTTGCTTGAACACAATTTGCCCTTTGAAATGTCCACAACCCTGCCTTAGAACGTGACCTTAGCCTAGCAGACTAGATTCTACCCACATCCCCGTTCAAGATCGAGTTCTGATTTCCATGACTTCTGCTTAACCCGTCGCCATTAATTCAATTCCAACTCATAGCAACCCTATAGGACAGAGTAGAACTGCCCTGTAGGGTTTCCAAGGAGTGGCTGGTGGAATCAAACTTCCAGCCTTTTGGTTAGCAGCCGAGCTCTTAACCACTGCGCCACCAGGGCTCCTGCTTAGGTAGACCATATCTAAGGATCCCATTTTGCCTGTACCTAAGACTTTCTGGTTGTGTTAAGATGACATCTAAATGTCACCTTCCACTAGAACCCCAAAGAATTTAGCGCTCCTGCTTTTGCTCAGAAATCAGAATCCTCGATGCAAAAGTCTTCTTAAGAGGCTGGAGACAGACGTATGCTTATTCTAACCAACTGAAATTGAGTTTTTTCTAATCCCCATTCCACCTCTTAGTTCTGCCATCTAAGACCCAATCCAACCAACCACTTGATACCGAGTTGGTTCTGACTCATGGCAATCCTATGTGTTGCAGAGTACAACTGTGCTCCATGAGGTTTTCACGGCTGTGGGCTTTTGGCAGCAGATCTCCAGGCCATTTTTCTGAGGCACCTCTGGGTGGGTTCAAACTGCCAAACTTTCAGTTAGTAGTTCAGCGCTTAACTGTTTACATCACCCAGGGGCTCCCACCATCTTGGACAACGCACCACAATCACCCATTACCACCACCCTCCCTCCATCTGCTGGCCGTGCAAACAGGACCCTGCTCCCCTAACCTAGACTGTGTTCCCCATGGAGGGATGACCGATGGACAGCTGCCTTAAATATCAACAAAGACAACTACAAGGAGAGCAAATAGAGGCTGGGCTTCCAGGAGGACCTTGGAGAGAATTCTACTGTCTGCTCCTCCATGTGTCCACCAGCTACTCATCCCTGGGGTTCCCCAGCAAACAGCAGGTGCATGGTTGATGACAATGGGGAAGCAAAGCGTAAATGAGGTGGCAGCTAACAACCTCACCATCATCCAGGATCTCAAGTGTTTGCAGGAACCCACTGAGCTTGGGGAACAAGAAACAGCTCATCAGCACAATCTGGGCAAACTCTTTTGCAGGACAAGGTGACAATGGAAACACAAATAGATTTTTTACTTTTTTTTTCTGCCCGTGGTGGTGGACCCATCATGAAATAAGTTCTGCAAAGAACCATTTGCCTTTCTGATCAGTACACAGGAGCCAGTATTCTTTAGGCATTTAAAGAATGAACTGGAAAAATAACCATACATTACATGAAAATATCATGTAGCCTTGTTGTATGACCAGAAAATAAAATAAAACTGGAAACAACACAGGTGTCCATCAGTGGGGCGAAGATTTCTAAATGAGGTGTAGCCACACAAGAGACTGGCTTGCAACCACTGTTCACATACGTTTAGTTTATAGTTACCAAGTGACCTGGATGATTTCCTAAATGAATACACTGTTAAGTCCATCCCTCCCAAAGACAGATAGTGAGAAATATAAAGAGATACTCTGTGTGTGTTGTATTGTTTAAAGATTTACATGAAGAAGGAATGGTCACAGGATGTTGATGGGGTAATACTGGGGTGGTCAGGACATAGGGGGAGCCCTAGTGGCACAGCGGTTAAGAGCTTGGCTGCTAACCAAAAGGTTGGCAGTTCGAATCCACCAACCACTCTTGAGAAACCCTATGGGGCAGTTCTTCTCTGACCTATAGGGTCGCTATGAGTTGTAATCGATTAGACACCAATGGGTTTTTTGGGTTTGGGAACGTAGGAGATTTTTACTTTCTTCATTTTGATTTTTAAGTGTTGTTCCATTTTTTAAATAATGAGCATGAATTATTTATATAATCAGAGAAAAAATAAAGCCTGAGTGTTGAGGGAATGAAAAAATGTGTTCAGCAACAATAGGGTGGAAATGAGGTTGTAGGCTGGTGGCCTCATCACCCTCCGGGCTGGGTGGTAGCTGCTTAGGACATGCCTCTGAACTCCATAACCAGCCTCCTCTGGCAGAGAATCTTCAGCAGGAAGCCAGAAGCTACACCGGATTCTGAATACTCAGGACAAAGACCAAGGACCAGAGCTTCACTAGCAAAATGTCCAGTCCCTGGAGAAGGAGGATGTTCCCCCCCAACCCCCTCCCCTGTGCCAGCAGCCCCTCCGTCCAAGATCTGGGCATCTGAGGTACCCACCATCTTGCAGAAACGCAAGCACAGTTCTCATTTTGCAAACGGGAAGGCAGATTCCCCCTGGAATAGCAATCGAAGCAAACAGAAACATCTGCTTGAATAATGAGCTGTTTGTCAGGCATGTTCTGAAGGCAGGAGTCAGCCGCTGATCAGACATTGGCATCCCAGACCCCGCTTAGCAGCGCATATGGGGAGGGGTATGGATCAGCGGCCGGGGGCTGCACGTGTAGCTCCCTGGCCCCCAGGTCCTGCGCCCTCTCAGTGACGGGGGAGCAACAGCCCGTCCAGGTTCTCAGAAAGCAAGCCCATCAGACCAGCTTGTCAATACCCCAGACCAGCACCCCCGCCGCCCCCTTTGGGGAGTAATTATTGCTCTGAAGCTGCGTCTCACTGCATATTAGCAGAGACAAATGTTCCGCTCTGTGCATTTTCCAATTCTAATTGAAGGGAAGTAGCTAATTAACCTGAGAAGCAGTCATTATACACTGGCTGCAGGCTGACCTTCTGGCTCGGATGACCCGGGGACTTCTTGGGGCAGTCAATATGTTCACCTGTCATTACAGCCCGATTTCCAGGAGGACCGGCTGCTCCAGGGCCAGGAGAAGCCCTGGCGGAAGGGGGCCTGCCACACCCCAGGGAGGCCATTGAACATTGAATGCATATGGATCACTAACAGATTACAGTGTCTCTGTGACCCGGGCACCCAGAGGAAACATGGCGTGTGCTTGTGCTCTGTGGGCTGGGCAGGGTGTGAGCTAATTTGCACAGAGGCTGATGCTAGTTGAAACCAGATTGGCAGCAAGTAAGTCTATGGAGAATAACATGCCATAAGTAAGTGTTTGGGGCTCGCATGCGGAGCTTGTGTTACCGATGTATGCATGAAGTGATGTATGCTGCGTGCATTTATGATGCGTGCAAACGGGAGGTCAGAACCTCTCGCTGATGGCAAAAAATTCTGAAAAGCTTGGTGAACGCATCCACATTTTAAAATGTAAAGCCACTGAAACAAATGCATACGTGAAAACACTCAAAAATCAGGCTTACCTACAGCTATTTTAACAACCGTATCCCATTATGACATCCAAGGACAAGGTCAACAACAGGCTTACCTACAGCTGTTTTAACAACCGTATCCCATTATGACATCCAAGGACAAGGTCAACAACAGCAACAACAAACTCTACAAAATGAGGGAGCCTGAAGCCGTGTGTCTCCTTGAAGGATGGGACACATCTAAAGGGTAACAGGATGCGGAGCAAAGGGCCACCATAAAAGAGAGATGAAAGAAGCAGAGCAGAGGCCTTTGGTTTACTGATTTGGTGACTTGTGAACATATCGTAAAGTCTCTGCATGGCAGAAATAGTTTGTGATGTGCTAGTAATAGTAACTGAAAGGTTGGCAACTCAAACCCACAGAGTGGTAACAACCTATTCAACAGCACCATGGAAGAAAGGTCTAGTGATGTGCTTCTGTAAAGGTTATAGCCAAGAAAACCTTATGGAGAACAGTTCTACCTTGTTAGTTCCACATGGGGACACCATGAGTTGGAATCTACTAGATGGCAATGGGTTGTTTTTGGAACCTGTTGTAAAAGGGCATTCTGGTCTGGTGGTGGGGCTGTAATGAGTGGTCCAGATCCACCCATAGGCAGGGACTGCAGAGGACACTCGCCAGACTCAGACAGTAGAACTATGGAGCACAGTTTTATGGAGCACAGTTTTATGCGGACACATGTGGGGCCTCCGTGAGTCAGAATCAACTCCTCAGAAACTGGTTTTAATTACTGATGGAGTCACTAGGACTTACTCCATCACCCCAACAAGGGTTTTCTCCCTCTGGGACAGGAAATAAAGCACAGAGACTCATGGTCCTTGTCCTATAGCCATGGGGAAAGGGAAGCGGCAGTCTCTCAGTAATTTAGGTCCCTTGAGGTGCTCCCACACCAGCATCTGTCAGGTCGAGAAGTGGGCACTCGTGAGCTGTGTGATCATAGACAAGTCACACAATCTCTCTAATCCCAGTTTCCTCCACTGTCAAAAGGGGAAGATGTTGTTGCAGTTAGGTGCTGTCTAGTTGATTTCCGACTCACAGCAACCCCATGAGATAGGGAACTGCCCCATACGGTTTATTAGGCTGTGATATTTATGGTTCCACTGGAATCCATAAGATTTTCACTGGCTAATTTTTTTCCCAAGTAGATTGTGAAGTCCTTCTTCCTAGTCTGTCTTACTCTGGAAGCTCCACAGAAACCTATCACCATGGGTGACCCTGCTGATGTTTGAAATACCAGTGACATAGCTTCCAGCAACACAGCAACACGCAAGCTACTACAGTACAACAAACTGACAGACAAGTGGTGGAGTCCAGCTGGATTCAGAAGAGGACATGGAATGAGGGATATCATTGCCGATGTCAGGTGGATCTTGGCTAAAAGCAGAGAATACCGGAAAGATGTTTACCTGCATTTTATTGACTATGCAAGGGCATTCACTTCTGTGGATCACAACAAATTACGGATAGCATTGCAAAGAATGGGAATTCCGGAACACTTAATTGTGCTCAGGAGGAACTTGTAAGTATCAAGAGGCAGTGGTTCAAACAGAACAAGGGGCTACTGTGTGGTTTAAAGTCAGGACAGATGTGTGTCAGGGTTGTAGCCTTTCACTGTACTTATTCACTATATGCTGAGGAAATAATCCGAGAAGTTGGACTATATGAAGAACTTGTCATCAGGATTGGAAAGGAAGACTCATTAACAACCTGACATATGCAGATGACACAACCTTGCTTGCTAAAAGTGATGAGGATTTGAAGCACTTACTGATGAAGATCAAAGACTACAGCCTTCAGCATGGATTACACCTCAACATGAGGAAAACAAAAATCCTCAGAACTGGACCAATAAGCAACATCATGATAAACGGAGAAAAGATTGAAGTTGTCAAGGATTTCATTTTACTTAGATCCACAATTGACGCCCATGGATGAAACAGTCAAGAAATCATACAATATATTGCATTGGGCAAACACGCAGTAAAAGACCACTTTAAAGTGTTGAAAAGCAAAGATGTCACCTTGAGGACTAAGGTGTGCCTGACCCAAGCCATGGTATTTTCAATCGCCTAATATGCATGTGAAAGCTGGACAGTGAATAAAGAAGATCAAAGAAGAATTGATGCCTTTGAATTACAGTGTTCGTGAAGAATATTGAATATACCATGGACTGTCAAAAGAATGAACAAATCTGTCTTGGAAGAAGTACAGCCAGAATGCTCCTTAGAAGTAAGGATGGCGAGACTTCTCCTCACATACACTGGACACATTTTCAGGAGGGACCAGTCCCCAAAGGAGGACATCATGTTTGGTAAAGTAGATGGTTAGCAAAAAAGAGGAAGACCCTCAAGGAGATGGATTGACACAGGGCTGCAACAATGGACTCAAACATAGCTATGATTGTGAGGATGGCAGAGGACCAGACAGCATTTTGTTTTGTTGTACAAAGGGTTGCTATGAGTTGGAGCTGGCTGGACGGCACCTAACAACAATAACAGTCTTTACAGAAGCATATCACCCGGTCTTTCTTCTGCAAACCTTTCGGTTTGAACTGCAAACCTTTCAGTTAACAGTCAAGAGCTTAACTTTTGTGCCACCTGGGCTCCTTAAATAGCTACCTCCTTACTGGGGACTGTGAGTTACAAGAGAAAAGTTTTGCAATGCCTTTAGTAAGAAGTCAGCTCCCAGTCACTGGTAGCTGTGGCCGTCTATTCTTTACAATATACTATTCTACTGAACAAGGAGCCCTGGTGGTGTAGTGGTTAAGCACTAGGCTGCTAACCGAAAGGTTGGTGGTTGGAACCCACCAGCCTCTCCATGGAAGAAAGATGTGGCAGTCTGCTTCCATTAAGATTAACCAAAAAAGCAAACCCTTTGTCATCAAGTTGATTCTGACTCATAGTGACCCTATAAGACAGCGTACAACTGCCCCTATAGAGTTTCCTAGGCTGTAATCTTTAGGGAAGTAGACTGCCATATCTTTCTCCCGTGGAGCAGCTGATGGGTTCTAACAGCCGAACTTTAGGTTAGCAGCCGAGTGCTTAACCACTGTGCCACCAGGGCTCCTTCTCCGTAAAGATTACAGCCTAGGAAACCCTGTGGAGCAGTTTTAATCTGTCCTAAAAGTTCGCTATGAAACTGGTATTGAAGTCAGTCTGGGCAGTGTGTGCCAAACACACGACACCTTCTTATCTCATTAACCCGCACCCCCATGCAGACAGAGAGGTCCATAATACCAATTATCTGGGAGAGAAAATGGAGGCTCGTGGACCGATTTGCAGGACTTGGTGACTTTCT
The DNA here is from genome assembly GCF_000243295.1 of Trichechus manatus latirostris. Classification (NCBI taxonomy): domain Eukaryota; kingdom Metazoa; phylum Chordata; class Mammalia; order Sirenia; family Trichechidae; genus Trichechus; species Trichechus manatus. Next base: position 3,518,227 of record NW_004443944.1, read on the forward strand.
TCATCAGGATGGTCCCTGCCATGACAACTGTCCCACCCAGCCTGGTACCAGTGAGTCTAGCCCTCCTTTTTCAGGGACAAAGATTGGACATCATGACACTTTGTCTAAGACAACATCACCTCTCAAATTCAAATATGTGCAGAACACATGCTTGCCCTGAATGTAAAATTGATTTTCCAAGAGCATACTCAAATCATGCCTTCCCCTTACAAAATCAGGAGCGGGTTTTTATTTCCATCAGTAACTAGCACGTGTCATCTTAAGCAAGAGCGCACTACTTAATCAGGAACTGATGAGGAAATGAACAATGGTGATATTTGACCTTTAAAGAGCTTCATGCATCTCCTGGAAAATAGAGAAAAAGGTATTTTGGCTCCAATATCATTATTGTGTATCTTCTGCCATCTTATTCAATTGAGGCTCAAAACAAAACAAAACAACATTGCCTCTGTCTGAAAATCTACATTGGATCATCCAGCTCGGAAGTGAAGGGGCTGCCCTTTGCCTGTGGCCACTCATTGGACTAGGTCACCTGGACCTTCCATGGGATGGAGGCCGTGAGTCCCCACCAATGCCGCATGGCACAGACCCTATCACGGTGGGGAACCTGGTTCCCAGTCCACGAGATGAGGACAGCAACACTCCTGCCAAGCACCATTATTTGGAGGGTGACATGAGATGATGTAGTGTCCGCCCCGTGGAAAGTGCTGGAACAGGTCGGCTCCTATTCACTCTGTCCTCAGAGACCCAGCAAGGACCAAGTGAGTCCCCAACAGAGGGCAGGAATTAGTGCCTCTCAGACTTCCATTTGCACACGGAGCACCTGGGAATCTTAACATGATGTAGATGTCAGATGAGCAGGGCCAGCTGGACCAGAGAGTATCTTTCTAACAGCTCCCAAGTCATGGCCAGGCAGATGCCCTCTGGCCATGCTTGGACAGCAGGATGTAGACAACCCCAAGCCATATTTTTCCAGGCTAGAGAAGTGTGGATGTCCCCGGTGGTGCGAAGGTGAACGTGTCTCGCTGCTAACCAAAAGGTTGGGAGCTCGAGTCCACTCAGAGGTGCCTCAGAAGAAAGATGGGGTGAACTACTTCCAAAAATTCAGCCATTGAAAACCCTCTGGACACACTTCTGCTCTGACACACATAGTGTCGCCATGAGACAGGGTCGACTCCACAGCCCTGGTTATTGTTTAATGAATGCCCCCTGTTGCACTCCATAGTCCAGTATCCTGACATCCTCCTGAGCCCCCATGACTCTCTGCCAGAGGGCTTCCTCCTGAAGTGCTGAGGAACAGATAGTCCTGGAGGCAGCTTCAGCTGGAGGCTGTGCACACCAGTGCCCTCACCCTGGGGGGAGACTGAGGCCTGATTCACAAGGCAGTGTCCCAGAGCTCCCGGGGAGACGGAAGCCCAGCTGCCCAGTCTTGTCCAGTGTCGGTCCTTCTCTTGCTGCCTCACTTCCCAACCCCTGTATGGACCCACCTGGGCTCCCTTCCACAATATACTACTTGGAATCAAATCCCTGCTTCAAGGTCTGCTTTGGGGGAGTCAAATAATGTATTCTTTCTTTTTTTTTTATTGATGTAATTAAATTAAGTTTACATTTCAAGTTAGTCTCCCATACAGAATTTTTTTTTAACATACATTGTTATGAGACCCCAACCGCTCACCCCATTCTGTGACAGCACACTCCTCCCCTCCACACCTGATTCCCCTTGAACATTCAACCAGCTCCTAACTCTCTCTGCCTTCTCCTCTCACCTCTGGACAGAAGCCCCACGTTTGGTCTTTTATATCTACTTTTCTGAGAGGCACATTCTTCACAAGTATCACTTTATGTCCCACAGTGCAGTCCAATCCCTGTCTGAAGAGTTGGCCTCGGAAGTTGTTTTAGTTCTAGGGTGATGGAGAGACCAGGGGCCATGCTTTCCAGGGCACCTCCCGTCTTAGTCAGACCATTAAGTCCGGTCTTCTTACTAGTATTTGAGTTCTACATCCCATTGTTCTACTGCTCCATCAGGGACCCTCTGTTGTGTTCCCTCTCAGGATGTTCATTGGTGGTAGCAGAGCACCATCTAGTTCTTCTGGTCTCAGGCTGATGAAGTCTCTGGTTTATGTGGCCCATTCTGTCTCTTGGGCCAATACTTTCCTTGTGTCATTGGTGTTCTTCTTTCTCCTTTACTCCAAGTGGTTGGGACCAATTGATGCATCTTAGATGGCCGCTTGCAAGAAATAATATATTCTTGGGACTCCGGCAAGATGGCGGTCTAAGCAGAAGCACCACGCCGTCCCTCCACAACAAAGATCCGAAAAACTAAGCCAAACAGAGAATCAACAATC
>NW_004443944.1:3527907-3569533 GCF_000243295.1 Trichechus manatus latirostris
GTTAATTTTTCACCTGATATTAATTCTCATATAAAAAAAAAAAAAAAAGAAATAATATATTCTTTAAGGTCACCTCAAGGAATCCTGATGGTGTAGTGGTTAACCACTCTGCTGCTAACAAAAAAGGTTGGTAGTTCAAACCCACCAGTCTCCCTGCAGGAGAAAGATGGGGCAGTCTGCTTCCTTAAAGACTATTGTTAGGTGCCATCGAGTCATTTCCAACTCATAGCAGCACTAGGTACACCAGAAGGAAGCACTGCCGGTTCCTGTGCTATCCTCACAATCATTGCTGCGTTTCTTAGGCTGGGTTCTCCAGAGAAGTAAAACCAGTAAAGTGTATAAATAAATAGAGACAGAGATTTATGTTAAGGAAGTGGCTCACACTGTTGTAGAGGCTAGAACATCCCAAGTCCATGGGTCAGGCTGGAGGATTTTCCTGATTCATGTAGCTGCAGGGGCTGGCAAACCCAAGATCAGCAGGCCAGACGGAGGGCTCTGGCTCACAGGCTGCAAAGACTGACAAGTCCCAAGATCTGTAGGCAAGGCTTAAGCCGCTAGCTCAAGTCTCAAGAAGTGAAGGTCAGGAGCCAGCTGCAGGATCCAGGGCAAGCAAAAGCCCACAAGCCTTGCCAGAAAGTGCACCTAAATTGGATAGAGGCCACACCTCTAAGGAAACTCCTTTTCAACTGATTGGCTACTCACAGCAGATTCCATCATGGAGGTGATCAGATTATGTCAAATCTCATCTTGGAGGTGATCACATCATTATATGACTGCCAAACTACGTAACTGCCAAACCACTGAGAATCATGGCCCAGCCAGACTGACACACAACCTTAGCAATCACACTATGTTTGAGCCCGTTTTCGCAGCCACTGTGTCATTTCATCAAGTCGAGGGTCTTCCTTTTTTTCCCTGGCCCTCTACATTAACAAGCACGGAGTCCTTCTCCAGGGACTGGTCCCTCCTGATAACGTGTCCAAAGTATGTGAGGGGAAGTCTCTCCATCCTTGGCACTAAGGAGCATTCTAGCTGTACTTCTTCCAAGGCAGAGTTGTTCATTCTTCTGGCAGTCCACGGTATAGTCAATATTCTTTACCAAAACCATGATTCAAAGACATCAGTTCTTCTTCAGTCTTCTTTATTCATTGTCCAGCTTTCACATGCATATGAGGCAATTGAAAATACCATGGCTTGGGTCAAGCACATCTTAGTCCTCAAGGTGACGTCTTGGTTTTTAACACATGAAAGTGGTCTTTTGTAGCAGATTTGCCCAAAGCACTAAGTCTTGACTGCTGCTTCCATGGGCATTGATTGTGGATCTAAGTAAAATGAAATCCTTGACAACTTCAATATTTTCTCCGTTTATCATAATGTTGCTTATCGGTCCATTTGTGAGGATTTTTGTTTTCTTTATGTTGAGGTGTATCCATAATCTTCATCAGCAAGTGCTTCAAGTCCTCTCAGCTTTCCGCAAGCAAGGTTGTGTCATCTGCATATCACAGGTTTTTAGTGAGTCTTCTTCCAATCCTGATGCCCCTTCTTCATATAGTCCGGCTTCTCAGATTACTTGCTCAGCATACAGATTGAATAAGTATAGTGAAATGATACAACCTTGTCGCACATCTTTCCTGATTTTAAACCACACAGTGTCACCTTGTTCCATTCTAATGACTACCTTTTGCTCTATGTATATATAGGTTCCTCCTGAGCACAAGTAAGTGTTCTGTGATTCCTATTCTTTGCAATGTTATCCATAATTTGTTATGATCCACACTGTCAAATGCCTTTGCATAGTCAATAAAACACAGGTAAACATCCTTCCGGTATTCTCTGCTCTCATCCAAGATCCATCTGACGTCAGCAATGATCTCGCTAGTTCCAGGTCCTCTTCTGAATCTGGATTGAATTTCTGGGGGTTCCCTGTCAATGTACTGCTACAACGTTTTTGGAATTCTATTCAGCAAAATTTTACTCGCACATCATATTAATGATATTGTTTGATAATTTCTGCGGTCTGCTGGATCACCTTTCTTTGTAATGGGCAGGTGTATAGATCTCTTCCTGTCAGTTGGCCAAGTAGCTGTTTTCTAAATTCCTTGTCATAGACGAATGAGTGCTTCCACCGTTGCATCCTTTGTTGAAATGTCTGAATTGGTATTCCACCAATACTTGGAGCCTTGTTTTTTGCCAATGGCTTCAGTGAAGCTTGGATTTCTGCCTTCTGTACTATCAGTTACTGATCATAGGCTACTTCCTGAAGCGATTGAATGCCAACCAGTTCCTTTTGGTACAGTGACTCTGTGTATACCTCTATCTTCTTTTGATGCTTCCTGTGTCGTTCAATTTTTTGCCCATAGATCCCTTCAATATTGCAACTCGAGGCTTGAATTTTTTCTTCAGTTCTTTCAGCTTGAGAAATGCCAAGCATGTTCTTCATTTTTGATTTTCTAACTCCAGCTCTTTGCACACTTCATTATAATACTTTACTTTGTCTTCTTGAGCTGTCCTTTGAAATCTTCTGTTCAGCTCTTCCACTTCATCATGTCTTCCATTTGCTTTAGTTACTTGACATTCAAAAGCAAGTTTCAGTCTCTTCTGACATCCATTTCGGTCTTTTCTTTCTCTTCTGTATTTTTAATAACTTCTTGCTTTATTCATGTATGATGTCCCTGATGTCATCCCACAACTCGTCTGGTCTTCTGTCATTACTGTTCAATGCTTCAAATCTATTCCTAAGTTGTTTTCTAAATTCAGTGGGATATACTTAAGGTGGTACTTTGGCTCTTGTAGACTTGTTTTAATTTTCTTCAGCTTCAACTTGAACTTACACATGAGCAATTGATGGTCTGTTTTGCAGTTGGCCCCTGGCCTTGTGCAGACTGATGTTATCGAGCTTCTCCATCATCTCTTTCCACAGATGTAGTCAATTTGATTCCTGTGTTTTGCATTCGGTGAGGTCCATGTGTGTAGTCACTGTTTATGTTGTTGAGAAAAGGTATTTGCAATGAAGAAGTCATTGGTCTTGCAAAATTCTATCATGCAATCTCTGGTGGCATTTCTATCACCAAGGCCTTATTTTCCAAGTACTGATCCTTCTTTGTTTCCAACTTTCACATTCCATTCACCAGTAATTATCAATGCATCTTGATAGTGTGTTTTATCAATTTCAGACTGCAGAATTTGGTAAAAATCTTCAATTTCTTCATCTTTGGCATGGTGTTTGCTGCTTAAATTTGAATAATAGTCATATTAATTGGTCTTCCTTTTAAGTGTATGGATATTATCCTACCACTGACAGTGTTGTATTTCAGGATAGATCTTGAAATGTTCTTTTTGACATTGAATATAATGTCGTTCCTCTTCAGTTTGTCATTCCTTGCATAGTATATCATACGATTTTCTGATTCAAAACGGCCTATACCAGTCCATTTCAGCTCACTAATGCCTAGGATATCAATCTCCAAGCATTCTATTTCACTTTTGATAATTTCCAATTTTCATGGATTCATACTTCGTACATTCCACGTTATGATTACTAATGAATGCCTGCAGTTGTTTCTTCTCATTTTGAGTCCTGCCGCATCAACCAACGAAGGTCTCGAAAGCTTTTCTCCATCTACATCATTAAGGTCAACTTTACTTTGAGGAGGCAGCTCTTCTCCAGTCGTATGTTGAGTGCCTTCTAACCTGAGAGGCTCATCTTCCAGCAGTATATCAGACAATGTTCTGATGCTGTTCATAAGGGTTTCAGTAGCCAATTTTTTTCAGAAGTAGATCGCCGGCTCCTTCTTCCTAGTCTGTCTTAGTCTGGAAGCTCTGCTGAAACCTGTCCACCAAGTTGACCCTACTAGTATTTGAAATACCAGTGGCAAAGCTTTCAGCAGCACAACAACATGCAAGCCACCACAGTACCGTGAACTGACAGACAAGGGGTGGCTGTAAAGATTATAGCCTTGGAAACCTTATGGGGCTGCTCTACTCCGTCCTATAGGGTCACTCTAGGGGCAATTCCAACTCTGTGGCAATGGGTCTAGGGTCACGTCAAAGTCAGAGTTAGAGAGCAATGGAGCTGGACCTGACCCAAGAGAAATGCCTTTCTTTCTCGAGATGGTTCTTAGGGAAACATGGGCGAGTACTACTGGTTGCCGGCCAATTCTGGCCAATATTGTCCACCGTATTCACTGGGACTGTGCTGTAGGCAGGTCCCTATTGGCACAAATTGTTTGCTCTCAGCTGCTAACTTAAAGGTTGTTGGTTCAAACCCATGCAGGAGTGCTGTGGAAGAAAGGCCTGGTGATCTGCTTCCATAAAAGATCACAGCCAAGAAGAGCCCTATGGAACAGTTCTACTCTGTAACACATGGGGTTGCCACGAGTTGTTTGTTTTGGTTTTTGTCTTATAGGCTGATGCAGTCATCATGCCTAAGACCAGCTAAAGCTCCTCATCTCCAGACAAGAGCAGACTGTGCATAGGAATTCCCTAATTTCCTCCCAGAGGACATGCTGCCCAAACCAATAAATCTATTTGCCTCTTCAACATATTGTCACGTACCCTGGGCCAACCAGGGGTTTCAGAGGGAGCACATTAAGTCCGCGTTCTCCAAGCATGAAAGGAATATTGAGATGTTACGGCAATCAATTTTTCATAAATAATATACAAGTGTAGCTACATTACATATTCAAAGCAGCAGTCAAATGGTTGGGGAGAATGATCATTTATTCTGTTGAATTTCTTCAGAATGAATTCTGAGGCAGATCAAACAAAAAAGTTATAAAATAGGAATTATAGGTAATGAATGCCTGCTTGTTGCAGAGCAGTCTAGCTGGCTGGTATACATAATTAAAGCAGGTGAGGTCAGGGTTAAGCTTAAGGCGATTTTATGAGGAATCACTGTATTCTTTCATGGAACAGGAGTAACGTTTTGTTTGTTTTGCAAGGACCCATAACTTGAGATGACTGGAAATAAACTGCCTTTTATTAATATGTCGTGATGAAGAAGCACCAGTACGCTATGGCAGGACGGTGACCGGGTAGTTCCTACGTTTGGAATTGCTCATGTAGGAGCTTCTTAGCTTAAGAATCCTCTTTGCTTTGGTTATTGTAGGCTATGATGTCAATTGGTGAGTGTGGGGTTGCCCTCCCGTCTAAAGTTTTTATTTTCCAGAGGAGAATAATAGACTTTACAACGTTGCTGTTGTTGTTAGCAGGTCAAGTCAGCTCTGACTCATGACAACCCCGGGAGTTGCCTGGTCGTGCGCCATCTTTACGATCGTTGGTAGGCTCCAGGTCATCGTATATTTTGAGTGTGTATTCTGAGCGACTTCCTATTGTTGTTTGTTGTTGTTAGGTGTCATGGAGTAGATTCTGACTCACAGTGACCCTGTGTGACAGAGTAGAACTGTCCCATAGGGTTTTCTAGGCTTTGATCTATACAGGAGTGGATTGGCAGATCTTTTTTCCCATGGATTTGCTGGGTAGGTTTGAACCACCAACCTTTCAGTTAGCAGCTAAGCACTTACACGTTGCATCACTAGGACTCCTTCCTTCCAACCTAGGAGGCTCATTAAAAGCATTCACTTATTCAACAAGTGACACTGTTGCTGTGGTAGTGTTGGTGATAACCATTAGAGCAGCTCTGAAATCTTAAAGAAATGCAGGTGAAGCAGAGAATTTACACCCCTGCTCCTCTGCCTGAAGACTCATGTGGAGCGCTCTGAGGTGGGGCTGAGAAAGGCATGGAATGCAGGTCTCAGAAGCAGTTCTCCTGGGCAGGACAGAGAACACCCAGGTGTTCCCTGCGCCATTCTCTAGCCTCAGATACTGCCTTCTGGGAAAAGATATGACTCTAGAAGCCAAGCACCACTGACCCTGCCCTCCTCTGCATCACTGCTATTCCAACCTGTACATGAGTAACAACAATTCTCTAAAGCTCTCAGCCTCCATAGGATGGTCTCAGCTGTAAGTACAGAATTCCCAACTCAAAGTGGTGTCAACACTTGGGATTATTGGCTCTTATTCATGCAAATCCAGTGAGAGGCCAGAGCTGACCCTGTCTGCTGATGACCTTCCATTCCCCACAGCTTCCCAGGCTCAACCTCTGCCTTGGGAGGACTCATTCCAGCAAGATGGTGCAGCCCCGGGAAGACTCATCCCAGCAAGATAGTGCAGCCCTGGGAGGACTCATCCCAGCAAGATGATGCAGCCCTGGGAGGACTCATTCCAGCAAGATGGTGCAGCCCCGGGAGGACTCATCCCAGCAAGATAGTGCAGCCCTGGGAGGACTCATCCCAGCAAGATGATGCAGCCCTGGGAGGACTCATTCCAGCAAGATGGTACAGCCCCAGGAGGACTCATCCCAGCAAGATGGTACAGCCCCGGGAGGACTCATTCCAGCAAGATAGACGATTCATCCCAGCAAAATGGTGCAGCCCTGGGAGGACTCATCTCAGAAGATGGTACAGCCCCGGGAGGACTTATCCCAGCATGAAAGAGAATTTATCCCAGCAAGATGGAAGATTCATCTCAGCAAGATGGTGCAGCTTCCCCATACCTCGCAACACCCCCCACAGTTCAAAATAAGAGTGAATGTGGCACTCCTTGTGCCCAACCCAGGAGACATTGCAAACCTCTCCTGATTGGCATTCCCAGTCAAGCCCTCACCAGGGAGATCGTGTGGCCAGCTCCCCTATGGGCACGTGGACCTCAAGGGTGAGGGCTGAGCACAAAATGGAGGCACCAAAGGGAAATGGATGCTGGGGCAGCACTCAGCTTTGTCCGTAGACACTGTTCAGACTCCAGTGCCAAGTTCTGTGTGTGGATTGCAGGTGGTTCAAAGCAAGTGCCTGCTTTCTTCCAGTAAGTCATTTTAAATTAAGTGCACAAAGTGAATATCAATGTTTTATTCCGTTATGACAGGCTGTCAGTAAATTTAAGGAGTAAATTTGATGGTGGATTTCTTCTGTTGTTGTTGTTCTTGTTCTTAGATATTTTTTGGCATCCCCTAACAGAAGAATAAAAAATTCTCTTTGTACTGGCCCCATAAGAGCCTTTCTCCAAGAGAAATATAACATCGAGAGACGCACAGGATTTTCAGCCCTGGCAAAAACAACTCTGGCATCCTTGCAACACATCAAAGAGAGACATCTCCTTCTCCGAGACTTGATGGTGAATCACAATATTAAGAATAGTAATAATTAAGTGCTCCACTGTGCTCCAGAGACACTCAAAATCCGTCACCCAACAAACAAAGCTGACGGTCCCCTTTTAATTCCCAGACTCTCCTCTTTACACCATAAACTCAGATGAAAGTTCTTGAGTTGGGGAGAGGCAGAGACAAACAGATGGGGCTGGGATCGGTTTTGTTTTCATGGAATATTTTCACAGAGGTTCGCCGCTTTGTTTTAGAGAAGTCAGCACAGACTTTTCAGAAGTTCAGAGAGAGAAACAAGAAATATAGAAAAGAGAGACTTTCTTCTCTGTCACTGACTTTTGTGTTGTCGTTATCAAGTTGGCCCCCAACTCGTGGCGACCCCATACACAACAGAACAAAATGCTGCCTGATCCCATGCTATCCTCATGATTGCCAGCATGCTTGAATCCATTGTTGCCTTCCAACCTAGAGGCTCCTCTTCCAGCACTGTATCAGACAATATTCTGCTGTGATCTATAGGGTTTTCATTGGTTCATTTTTGGACGTAGATCACCAAGCCTTTCTTCCTAGTCTGTGTTAGTCTGGAAGCTCAGCTGAAACCTGTCCTCCATGGGCGACCCTGTTAGTATTCGAAATACCTGTGGCGTAGCTTCCAGCATCACAGCAACACGCAAACCACGCACTACAACAAACTGAAGGATGGTGGCTGTGCCACTTGGGTGATGTTAAATGGACACACTTTGCAGTCTAGTTTTGTATCTAGAAAAGTCTTCTCTTGTCTCTTCCCAGCCCTCAGACACTTACCTTGAAGAAATACCATCAGGAATTTGGTCACATTTTGAAGCAAAGGAAATAGCACTTGTTATTGATGTCGCTAAGGAGCCCTGGTGGTGCAGTGGTTAAAGCTCTGGACTGCTAACCGAAAGATAAGTGGTTCGAAACCACCAGTGGCTCCACAAGAGAAACTCTACGAGGTTGCTATGAGTCAGAATCAACTTGACGGCAGTGGGTTTATTGATTCCAATAACTTGTAATCCACAGAACATTCTACAGACCCACTGTCCTCAAAGCTAGTCCCTGAAAGAAGGTCAGGGTCTCTTCACATGCTCGGCATTCCCCCCATCTTGTCCTCCCCTCGCCCTGCTGTATCCCATACTCCTGACCACACACCTTATTGAAACACTCTCTGTCTGGCTTCTGCTTCCTGCCTGGTGTCGGGGCCTCCCTTACCTCAGAGACAGCCAGAGCACAATCCTGTTCTTGCTTCCAAGCTCCACTCCACGTCCTTCTTCCAGGCTCCACTGCACATCCTTCTTCCAAGCTCCACTCCACGTCCTTCTTCCGGGCTCCACTCCACGTCCTTCTTCCAAGCTCCACTGCACGTCCTTCTTCCCGGAGCCCCTCTCTGCTTGTGACAGCTAAGGTCGTGTGTCAGCTTGGCTGGATCATGATTCTCAGCGGCTTGGCAGTTATGGGGTAGTTCGGTAGCTATGTAATAATTGTAATCACCTCCATGATGGGATCTGCTGTAAGTAGCCAATCAGTTGAAAGGGAGTTTCCTTGGAAGTGTGGCCTACATCCAATATGGGTGGACTTTCTGGCAAAGATCATTGTCTCTTGCTCACTCTGGGTCCTGCAGCTGGCTCCTCTTCATCTGACCTCCGGTTCTTGGGACTTGAGCTAGCAACTTACTTGCCAATCTTGGGATCCATCAGCCTCTGCAGCCTGTGAGCCAGAGGCCTGTTGTTAGACCTACTGATCTTGGGTTCACCAGCCCGTGCAGCTACATGAACAGGAGAACCCTCCAGCCTGACCCACAGACTTGGGACTTTCCAGCCTCTACAACCTTGTGAGCCATTTCCTTGATATAAATCTCTCTCTATATACGTATTTATACACTTAACTGGTTTTACTTCTCTTGAGAACCCAGCCTAAGACACTGCTTCCCCATCAGAGTGACCCCCTCGTGTCTCTGCACTAGCCCCCAGAAATGCAACCTTGCATCTTCCTCCTCCTCATTTCACTATAGCTTCCACCTCCTTGTTGTTGTTGTTGGTTGCTGAGTCAGCTCTGACTCATGACGACCTTATGTACAACAGAAGGAAATATTGCCCAATCCTGTACCATCTTCATGATGGTTGGTATGTCTGAGCTCATTGTTGCAGCCATTGTGTCAATCCATCTCATGGAGGGTTTCCCTTATTTTCGCTGACCCTCTACCTTGCAAACATGATTCATTTTCTAGCGATTGGTCTTTCCTGATGACGTATCCAAAGCAAACGAGTTGAAGTGTTGCCATCTCACTTCTAAGAGGCACTCTGGTTGTATTTCATCTAAGACTGATTTGTTCATTGTTCTGGCAGTGCATGGTATGGTCAACATTCTTCACCAACACCACAATTCCAATGCTTCAGTTCTTCAGTCTTCCTTTCTCATTGTCCAGCTTTCCCATGCATATGAGGCAATGGAAAATACCATGGTTTGGGTCAGACGCACCTTACTCATTAAAGTGATAATAAGGCTCAATTTTTTGCGTCTTCGTTGTTGCCAGAAAAGGCACATTTGTTTCAATTTGTGAAATACCACAAAGGGGCCAGAATTTCACACGTCTTCAATGGTCCACTCTCAGGCCCTGTGTTCCATGCTCACCTTCCTGTGTTTCTAGGATGGAGCAAGGCTAGACAGGAGTCTCCCATGTGCCTCACTCAGCAGCTCCTGCCATCTAACCTCTGTGAAGTTAACTGCCACCAGTCCACTGACAGATGCTCCTCCTTTACCTTTTCTCAGATAAATGTGCGTCGTCTGGAAAGCAGCAGAGGACACCCCGGCATTAGGATGTCACCACCGTGACTTACCACAAGGGGCCTGGGAAAGCATTGAAGTGGACCTTCATGGCCCAGGGACAGTGATTTGGGATCATGTGTTACATTCATAGGCAGTGTCATTTTCCGAGGGAAGGATAATATTGCCCAGGGCTGGCAAAGGTTCACAGTCACAGTTGGATGTATATTTCCCCCAAACGTCCATATCCTTTGAATGATGGCCCCACTAATGTTGACGTCTGAAAAGGTTCCAAACGGAATGTTCCCAGATTAAAATATAGTATCTATCTTTATTCACATGATAGTTTATCTCAAATAAAATCTCCAAGCTACATTTTGGGAAGCAGATTCAGTGGCAGGCTTTGAAATTTATCTCTGGAGAGAAAGACAATGAAAATACATGTAAAAGTCATTGCCATCAGCATAAAAGAGGAAGGGAATTTATAGAAGCGCAGCCTTCATCAGATTTGAAATCTGGGCTCCGCCAGGCATCCCGAACGGCTCTCTCAGTGGGAGGCAGTGTTTGACAGAAAGAAAAATGGACCTGGATTAGCACCACGTCAATATATCCTCTGCTCCCTTTGTGCCAAGCGCTTTGCCACATGCATCAAAGTTAGTCAGCTAACGTGGAAATGATTAGACAAGCAAAGCATACAGGATTTAGAACGAAAACAGCAGAGACACCTCTAGCCTTAGCAGAAAGCGGCAGTGACCACTGCTTATTTGTGTCTTTGCTGGGTGCCATCTTCTGTGCAAAACTCCATGGGGTCAACTCAATCATCAAAGCATCTCTGTGGGGCGCAGACCCTCACTACTCCCATTTTGCAGAGAAAGAAGCTGAGGTGCAGCGAGGTTGAGAAACTTGCCTAAGGTCACGCAGTAGTGATCAAGGTTCAGATCCAGGTTGCATGCCTACCAGATGAGCCACAGATGGGCAAGTGCCCCCCTCTTCTTGCACATGACAGCAGTTTGCATCCCCAAGACCTAGGTCTGAAGTATCATCACTGTCTTAGCTATCTAGCACTGCTATGGCAGAAAAAGCACAAGAGGGCAGCTTTAACAAAAGACATTTATTTTCTCATAGTTTGGGAGGGTAGAAGTCTGAATTCAGGGTGCCGGCTGTAGGGGAAGGCTTTCTCTTTCTGTGGGCTCTGGGGGAAGGTCCTTGTCTCCTTCAGCTTCTCTTCCTTTGGTCCTTGATGATCTCCAGGTGCCATCTATCTTCCCCTCATTTGTGCTTCCTTCTCCCTGCCTAATCTGCTCCCTTTTTATCTCAGAAGTGATTGGTTTAAGACATACCCTATACTGCTATGAAATCATTAACATAACCAAGAAAACCCTATTCCCAAATGGGATCACATCCACAGGTATAAAAACACAAAACCCATCACTGACTCATTGATTCTGACTCCTCGTGACCCTAAAGGACAGAGTAGAATTGCCCCGTGGGGTTTCCAGGGCTGTAAATCTTGACAGATGCAGACTGCCACATCTTTCTCCCATGGAGCAGCTGGCAGGTTCAAGTCGCCTACCTTTTGCTTGGTTAGTGCTTAACCATTCTGCCACCAGAGCTCTTACCCACAGGTATAGGGGTTAGGATTAATGCCACAAATGGTTGGAACACATTTCAATCCATAATATCTCTTCTATTGGTTCTTCCATCCACCCCAAGTCACCTTTCAAACTTTTTGTATCTCCCAACTCAGAGGGGACCCCTAGACCCTTCCCTAATGAAGCTGATGAAAAGTAAGAATCCTTTTCCCTAACAAAGGAACACAGAGCTGGCCTTTGGAGACCATTTCAAGGACTACATAGACCCCTAAAGCGATAAGAATGTCTACCCTAAAGGACCCCTTTGTGGGACCTTGCTCATATAGGCGGGAGGCATTTGTTGATTTGATCCAACTCATTTTGTGCTAATTCATCTCAAATTACTCTGAGATCCATAACGGAGGACTTGTATTGATTTCACTATTAGATTTGTTTTGTTTCATCCTGGTTCATATTCAAAACTGAATTAAGTTCTGCAGGGGAAAAAAAAAAAAAACACCCGTCAAACACTTCTTCTCACGGAGTAGAATATCATCATAACAGCTTTAAGATTCCACCTACTTTTTTTTTTTTCCCATGAGCCTACTCAACTCAAGAAGTGGGCATTAACTAATTGGGTAGTTAGCATGCAAATGAAGGAGGCTGGAATCCAAGCAGCCAATGAGAAGCCCCGTCTAGGCTGAGTTTGCCCTGGACCCAAGCTGGAGGCCGGGTCTGTGCATCCCGCAGATCTCCCAGCATTCAAGGGAACGAGGTGCTTAATTCATCTCTTGATCTGCTGCTTAAATTGCCATCTGGAAAAATCGCCCTCCTGGCTGTATTATATCCAAATTAAATATATTTGCTCCTAAGCCCAGAAGATGAGAGCAAACCCAGTGTGTCTGCGTTACAGAGGGGAAAAGATCGAGTGTGCGTCCCTGCAGTTGTAGGAATGAGATGAAGGCACTAAATCACCCCTAATAGACTCCTAATCGTCCTGGGAACAGATCTCTGCTTTCGTTCTAGCAGCTCAGTCTCTCTGTCTCACTTTCTCATCATTTTATGTTTTCCTACCATTGTTTCATCCCTGCCTTCCTGCTAAATCTGTAGGCAGGTGCTGCAGACTTGTGGCCTGGGCCTGGATGAAGAGTGTGGGACCAGGGAACACCATGTGTTGGCTCGTTTCTTCTCCCTTGCACCCAGAGACAAGAGAAGCAACCACTCATTTCCAGAGCAGTCCTCCCTCAGTTGGGGAAAGCTTCCAAGTATTACTGCTCATATTTTATCCCATGAACGGACACCTGAGCTAACAGTTGAGCATCCACCTTCTCTAATCTCAAGTCAGGAATGAACCCAGGTTGAAATCCAGCTTTGACTCGCTGGGTTCCAATCAGCTGAGCTGCTTCAAAGGGCTCTGAGCGGGTGGGGAGCCTGTGAGTCCAGGGCTACTGGAGGTACTTTTGACTTTGAATCAAGCATTTTCCTTCCTCCAGTGTGCCTCATTAGTCCTCTTCTCCCAAATGCCACCGAACAAGGCATTTCTTGGTCCAACAGGAGCAGTGTGATTTGAAGGATTGGGAGAAGATCCCCTGTTCCTAAAGCTTTACCCCACTGGAGTAAGATCCATAACTAGCACACTCTTGGGGGTTACAGGAGCAAGCGCCCCTTTGAGAAGGAAATTGGCATCTTGAAGGGGAAGCACGAGGGCCCCAGCAGCCATCCAGAGTGAAAGTGCTGGAGACAAGGGGTCTCTGCTCAGTGAGGCCGGGAGGCACAGAGGAAGGGGGAAATCCGAGTTGATAGAGAGCATCTTGGCGTCATGCAGTGTGGGTTTGGCACCCTGGGTTTGGACTTGTAGCCTCCTAGATTGTGAGAGAATAAATTTCTCTTTATTAAAGCCATCCACTTGTGGTATTTCTGTTATAGCAGCACTAGGTGACTAAGACATCTACCGTCCAATGGAGACAAAAATAATAACAGCAAACATGTTGCAGTTAAAATATGCCAAGTACTATGCAGTGCAGGGCTCCACGGGGACCGGAGGAGAGCACCACAAATGGGTGGTTATGCCACTCTGAAAATTGTTTTCTAAATGACTTATTAGTACGGAGCCCTGGCGGTGCAGTAGTTAAGTGTCGGGCTGCTAACCAAAAGGTCGGCAGTTCGAATCCACTAGCCACTCCTTGGAAACCCTATGGGGCAGTTCTACTCTGTTGTATGGGGTCGCTATGAGTCCGAATCAACTTGATGGCAATGGGTTTGGTTTTTGATATTGTTATTAGTATTATCAATAACAATAAGGAACAGAGCCAAAGACAAAATTTGTTTAGTATAGATTTCAACATATATTTATCGAGTACCAGAATACATAGAGCAGTGAACAAAATGAACAAAAATCCCTGTCCTCTGGGTCTTACAATCTAATGCAATGGAGTCAACTCTGACTCATGGAAACCCTATGAGTGTCAGAGTAGAACTGTGCTCTACAGAGTTTTCAATGACTGATTTTTCAGAAGTAGATTGCCAGGTCTCTCTTCTGAGGCACCTCTGGGTTAACTCGAGCCTTTCAGTTAGCAGCCAAGCGTGTTAATCATTTGCACCACCGAGGGAGTCCTACTGTCATGGATTGAGTTGTGTCCCCCAAAAATATGTGTCAGTTTGGCTAGGCCATGATTCCCTGTATTGTGTGATTGTCCACCATTTTGTCATCTGATGTGATTTTCCTATGTGTTGTAAATCCTGTCTCTATGATGTTGATGAGATGGGATTAGTGGCAGTTATGTTAATGAGGCAGGACTCAATCTAGAAGATTAGATTGTGTCTTGAGCCAAACTCTTTTGAAGTATAAAAGAGAGAAATGAGCAGAGAGACATGGGGACCTCATACCACCAAGAAAGCAGTACCAGGAGCAGAGTGTGTCCTTTGGACCTGAAGTTCTTTCGCAGAGAAGCTCCTAGACCAGGGGAAAATTGATGACAAGGACCTTCCACCAGAGCTAACAGAGAGAAAAAACCTTCCTCTTGAGCTGGCACCCTGGGTTTGGACTTGTAGCCTCCTAGATTGTGAGAGAATAAATTTCTCTTTATTAAAGCCATCCACTTGTGGTATTTCTGTTATAGCAGCACTAGGTGACTAAGACATCTACCGTCCAATGGAGACAAAAATAATAACCAGCAAACATGTTGCAGTTAAAATATGCCAAGTACTATGCTAAGCACTTTGAACATATTAACTCATGAATCCCCAAATAACCCACTATGAGACAGATTCTATTATTATTATTATTTTACAAATGAGAAACAGAGGCAAGTAAGGTTAGTTTGCCCAATGTCACCCAAGTCGTGGAGCTGGCAGTCAACCCCAAGTGGTGTGCTCTCAGAGCCAATGCTGCATCATAGCATTTTCTTACATCACAATTGGCCAGCTTTGCAGATTTGGGTCCAATGTCCATAACCTTAAAACCTACCTGGATGTAGTAAAAATTTAAGTAGACTTACTCCCGACAATTCAGAATCTTACTGGGGAATTGGGTTGGGGGGGTGCTACATGGGGTGGCTGAGAGCTCTGAAATGGAAGTCATGATCTGGTTGTTTCTACAAAATATAACTGGGGAAAGAATTTGCACCTCCGAATCCCAGTTTCCATATTTACCTCATAGAACATACAGTCCCACTTCAGCCACAGTACGGCACCATTATGACATTCTATATATAATAAATATGAAAATTCTTGGTAAACTGAGCAAATGCAAGGAGCTTGTAAAAGCTGAAACAGACTATAGATAACTGCTCTTACTTTCCTTTTTTTGACTGTGTAATATTACTGGGCATATCACATAGTCCTTACATTTACCTTGTGTACACCTTTTATACCCATTTATACAGATGAAGAAACTAAGGCTTAAGAAGGTAGACAAACTGCCCAAAATGTGACACCAGAAAGTATCATATTGTCCTAGCTTCATACTTTAACATTTCAAAAATTGATGTTGGTGTATAAATTCAATACATGTTGTTTGTGTTGTTAGGTTCCATCAAGTCAGTTCTAACTCAAAGTGCCCCTATGTACAAAAGAACAAAACACTGCCCAGTCCTGAGCCAATACATACTTTCTTCAAATAAAAAAACCAGCTACTTTTTGTTGAGTACTTACTATGTGCCAAGAATAGCACAGTATCTTAGTACGTATATCTCATTTAATCCTTGCAACAGTTTTCTCAAGTTGTAGTTACTGTTAGTTGCCATCTGAAGTAAATAATATTATTTTCCCATTTGACTGGTGAAGAAGAAGAGGTTTAGACAGAAGAAATGATGGACTAAATTGAGTTTTCACAGCTAGCAAGTGGTTAAAAGGGGGGATTTTAATCCTTATGCATCTGACTCTAGTGGTTTAGCCTTCACCACTGTGTACAGTGCCTCCTTTAAAGCCTCCGTTAAATGGACGATACTTCTTAGAACTGGAAATAGGCAATGGAATTCAGATTATAATCATACATTTCTATCTGCAAAGCCAGAGCATTTGACACTAGAATGGATATAGAATTCGTGGTTCACAGCTTTTGTTTGCTTGTTTATTTTGTTTTCTATTCTGATAATTTTCTATTTGTTCATTCATTGTGGGCATACTTTCCTTTACGTCCTTGAGCATAATTATAACAACTGCATCAAAATCCTTATTTGCTACCCAGCATCTATATCATTTCATAGTCTCCATTGATTGCCTTTTTCTTGACTATGGGTCACATGATCGTGTTTCTTCGTAAGATCCACAAATTTTGATTGTGGACACTATGAATGCTACATTGTAGAGACTCTGCATTCTGGCATGTTCTTCTGAAGTACTTTTATATTTGGTTTTAGCAGGCTGCTAACTTTGCTAGACTGAACTCCAATCACTCACGATCTCTCCTGTGGAGGCAAAAGAGGAAATCTCTGTCGAGCACTCTTAGCCTCTGCAGGGCCACTGGGGGTCCACTCTTCAGGGTTCAGCCACAGACTGGGTAGAGTTTGGAAGCAGAATGTAGGTCTCCACTCCTGTGGTTCACTCCTTTCTGGGATTTCCCCATCACCTTCCAGCTTTGTGATGATTCTCTAGTTCTTCAAACCAATAAGACTTCACAGTTTCCATTGAGTTTTAGCCACCCTCTTGACACAAGGCCTACCCCCAGGCAAATAGTTATAAAAACAGGAAATTAGCCCAATGCCTTTCCAAATATACAAACTTTCTGGTTCCTTCTTATTTTTTAGATGGTTCCCAGTGCCTTCATATATGCTTTTTCATATATTTTGTCCATAGTTTGTTTATAGTTGTCGCATATAAAAAGACTGGTCTAATAGGAACAACTCTTCCATTGCTGTGTTGCTGTTAGCTGCCATTGGGTAAGTTTTGACTCGTAGCTTCCCCATGTATATCTCTTCCATTACCAGAAGCCGAATGTTGCCTGAGTAAAGGGCTGTTTTTCATTTTTTTGATGCATACTGGTGTCCTGGGAAGAAGGTCACTTCTCAGGCTGCCCTGATCTTCCTGCCCCAAACCAGCCTCATCAAAGTGAACCTAAGCATGCAGTGTGGTCGACAGAAAAAGAATTAAAGTTTAAGTTTTTCAAGCTGCCATGTGCTTCTAAGTGGCTTAGATAACAACCAGGACTTCTCACTGGCCACTAGTGGGGAACATGGAGGGTTAGCTGAGGTAAGTGCCAATGGGCCTCCCATGACAGGAGTGCAGTGTGGTGGGGAACAAGGTAACCCACGTCCCAAGCTAGTGGATACATGGACGATATAATAAAAAGTTAAAGCAGGCTTTAGCACCAAAAGATCTGCAATAGTTATTGATATTTTACAGAATTTTTTAAAATTTTATTGTGCTTTAGGTGAAAGTTTATGGCACAAATTAGTTTCTCATTCAAAAGTTTATACACAAATTGTTTTGTGACATTAGTTGAAATCCCCACAATGTGTCAGCACTCTCCCCTTTTGCTTTTCCACCCTGAGTTCTATGTGTCCATTCATCCAGGTTTCCTGTCCCTTCCTGCCTTCTTGTCTTTGTTTTTGGGCAGGTGTTGCCCATTTAGTTTCGTATACTTGATTGAACTAAGAAGCATATTCCTCACATGTGTTATTGTCAGTTTTGTACGACTGCCTTATGTTTGGCTGAAAGGTGGACTTCAGGAGTGGCTTCAGTTAGCAGGGTGTTCAGGGGCCATAGTCTCAGGGGTTCTTGCAGTCTCTGTCAGATCAGTAAGTCTGGTCTTTTTTTGTAAATCTACATTTTTTCTACATTTTTCTCCCACTCTGCCCAGGACCCTTTATTATGATCCCTGTCAGAGTAGTCAGTGGTGATAGCTGGGCACCATCTAGTTCTTCTGGGCTCAGGCTGGTGGAAGCTGTGGTTCATGTGGTCCATTAGTCCTTTGGACTAATATTTTCCTTATTTCTTTGGTTTTCTTCATTCTCCTTTGCTCTGGATGGAATGGGACCAATAGATGTATCTTAGATGGCCATTTGTAAGCTTTTAAGACTCCATATGCTACTCACCAAAGTAGTATGTAGAACATTTTATTTATGAACTATGTTATGCCAATTGACCTAGATGTCCCCTGAGATCATGGCCCCCAATCCTCAGCCCCAATAGCTCATTCCTTCAAGGTGTTTGAATACATCTGAATCCACTATGGGACAGTTCTTCTCTGTCACATGGGGTCACTATGAGTACAAATGGAGTTGATACCACACAATGACAACATAGAGATATGGGCTTTCCTGAAACTTAATAACTATATTTTCTAGAACAAGATAAAAGCTGCCTTCAGTCCTTGTACTCACCATCACTCTGAAGACGCAACCCTCTCAAAGTGGAGCCCCCAAGTATCTATGTGGATTTTGCAGTGAAAAAAATCCACCTGCTCTGGATAGATGAAAGGTGGGTGACAAAGGGGAGGGGTGGAGCTGGAGGCTGGGTGCTCAGCATTTTGACTGGAAATGAGCAATCAATATGCTAAGTACGTGCAAGTGACATGCAAATTAGCACGTAACCTTTCAGAAGGCAATGGCTACGCCCTTTCCACAAAGGATACTGGGGCTGAGTAGGGATTGCATTGGGGTTTTCCTACACCTGCGGGCTATAAACTGGAGGAAGAGGAAAGAAGCTGGATAATTTAAAACAACAGCAAAAAGACTTTAAAACCACAAAGAAAACATTTTCTTCTTTTGTGCCCAAGTGAGAAAGATGTGGCTGTTTGCGTCAAGATCACAGCCTTGGAAACCCTGTGGGGAAGTTCTCCTCTGTCCTGTAGGGTCACTATGAGTCAGAATCAACTCCACAGCAATGTGTTTGGGTTTTTCTGGTGCCCAAGTGGCCAGGAAGCTGCACACACTCACACACACATACAAACACATACACCACAGACACCCCCCATAGACAGACACAGCACACATACTCCCACATGCCAAGACACACACACCATAGACACACATACAAACCACACCCCACAGACACACACAAACACATGGGGCACACACTCACACACCACAGACACACCAAGATGCACATATATCCACATATACCACACATCACACACACCACACACTCATATAAACAAACACACATACATCACAGACACACATATACATACACTCACACCACAGACACACCACACATACAAGCACCCACACCAAGACATACACATCACACACATATACACACACACACCAGAGACACATTACACATACATACACACACACACAAACACATATACCACAGACATACACGCCCACAGACACACCACACATGTAAGCATGCACACACCAAGACACACACATACACATACCACACACACACCACGGACTCATACACACCCCCATACACAACTCTGCTTTCTATCTAACTACTTATTGGGAGAAGAAGAAGCCCTCCCGGTGAAGCTTGCGGGTGAAGGGGACGGGGACTTCAGTCGCATTTGTAAGGAAGCAGCTGTCATTTTCTATGGGATGACTTTTCAGTAGGCATGCAGGGCCTAGCAGCCCCTCCATCCACCAATTGGACCACCAGCAGAGAATTAGAGGACACCCTTAGATTTCCAATCGGTGACAGTCAGCGGCTTGCAAGAAGAGGAGAAAGTGTGAGTCAGACCCCAGGGGAGAAGAAAACCCAATACTTGGGGAATGAATGATTCAGGATAAGCTTCATTTTCTAAGGCTTTGTACCAAAAGCAGTTACAGGGAATAAAAGAAGACAGCTTTCCAGGTTGAGTACTGAGTTTGGTTTTGCCGCCCCTTGGATAGGTGTGAGGGATAGAGGGGCTGGGGTGGAGGACGGGACGCCTGAGCTGCAAGAATGGAGGGGGCTTGCTGTTTTCTCGCTATTGTTAATTCGTTTTAAAAGAAGTTGTTGGATATCTTCTTTATTCACAGGAAAGGCTTGGGGGACAAACGCATGTGTGACTGAGCTAGGCTCAGCGGGGGTCTTGCCTCCATCCTTGGACTCGGGCAAGTGACTCAGGGCAAGGGGCTTGGCCTCTCTGAGCTCAGTCTCATCCATCAGACATGACAGTGCCATTGTGTTGACTTTACAGGGTCGCCGGGAAGACGACACAGGCCGTGCCCACCCAGCTGCTGGCACATGACCGGGCGGATGGGAAGAACAGAGCGTACTGAGCTGTTGGTGCTCATTCCCTTTGCATGGATCACCCAGCCCTTGACATCAGCTTTGGCTTCCTCTGCTAAAGGATGTAGCTTGGCTCCAGGGAGGCGTATGGGTTGAAGCCCAGGCGACACACAGCCCTGTGTCACTCAGGGCCGTCAGGGGAACATCCCTGTCTCCTGGTGCCTTGTCTGCCATCTTGGCCAAGGCGCCACTCCAGAGTCCCGGCCTCTGCTCATCCATATGTGCCACACCTTGTTCAATCCTTGCTCGCTTCCGGAAGATGTCTACAAAGTGCAAGTCCTCGGCCAGGGGCTCCACTTCCTAAATCCTGCAGCAAGGTGGCCCAGAACCTCTGGTCACCCAGGGGAACGAGGCTGCAGAAGGCAAACTGGTCCGACATCGCAAATTACAGCAGCGCTTTTCCGCGGCTGCTCTGGGTGCAGAAGCCAGGTCTCTTGGCTGCTACAGCCACAGGCTCATCTGCCATCACGGTGAGGTTCTGAGCACAGGATGAGAGGCCAGCATCCCCAGGGTGCAGCGCCCAACAGAGCCAGTGTGTCCTCAGCCACCGAGGCCCTCATCCCTCATCCCTCTAACTTTCTTTACAGCACCCACAATGCCGTGAGCAGGTATGGTTTCCTTTATCCCTCATTGTATATTTAGCAGCTCCTGAGAGATCCTGTGACTTGGGAGAAAGAGTGATGCGGGGCTGGGTTTGATGACAGGCAAGTGGGTAATCAGGAGCTAATAGGAGAAAGCAGTGTGCCCATCCCCTGAAGTGGCCTGTATCCTTGCCAGAACACACAAAAGCACACTGGGAAATCTTCCCTTTGCAGGAAGAGAAGAGCCCTTGGGATCCTGGAATCCTGCTGCGATGGGCCCCAGGCAGAGTGTGGTCCCATCTCTAGCCTGGCGAAAACCTCATTCAGGAGAACGTGCAGTCACAGAGCTCCTGGTACAGCTGTGCCCGGCACTTTCCCTCTGGAGGAGTGCTGGTGCAGATGTTACTACCCTCTGTCCCTGTCCCTCTGTCTCAGTTCTCCCATCTCCACCAGCATAAGTGGACATACTGCAGCTTGCCCCAGACCTGTGGTCAACTTGAACAAGAGCGCATTTCAAAAGGGTAGGAAGCAGGACACAGAAGGGGCTCCAGGATGAATCAGGGTTGTGCAAAAATTCGGCTCTCCCTGTATTTCTCCAGGCCCTTAGGAAACTCAGTCGATAGCTCCGTACGTTTCTAACAGATGTGCAGGGCCCCCTGGGCACAAAGCTGAGCAGAATGTGTGAGTTATAAACGTGCTCATTGATTCACATAAATACGAACCGCAGTATCCCACCCTGCACCCAGTGGCATTCTCTGGACTTGTGACTGGTTCACTGCTGCCCCTATCATGGGGCTGGGTGGCCCGTCCTCCCCTTGCTGAGCCACCGGCCATCCTCTGCAAACACCACGTGACCGCCATGTGGGAACAGACAGGTCCTGTGGGTGGGGATGCCTCCCCAGAAGGTCAAGATATGCCAGCGGAAGATACTCAAGGGCAGAAAACGACTATGTGTGTTCAAGCTACAATGATGTTTTGTTCTTTTGGAAAAACTCAGCTATCATTGTGTCCCAGGTCACTGAGTGTCTTCTTCGTTCCTCTGGTTCACTTAACCTGGCTCTGACATGTTTACAAGAAGTCCTTTGCTCATTTTCTGAGATCTCCTAAATAAGGAGGTAACCTGATGTCCCAGTCAGCAGATGTGTGTTTGGACTGGGACACTTTTGCTGGAAAAAAGACAAAACCTGATGTCGAGGAAATCAGCAAACAGACAGGCAGGGCCATGAGGAGGTTCTAGAGCACACCCGTCCTGCAAAGCAGGAGAACCAAGCTTGTTTCCAAGCCAGCCCCTCGGGGGTCCCATGTGCAGTGACTCCCTTGTTCTCTGTTGCAGAGCTCACAAGAAGCACATTCCTGGCACACACAACAAGGCTGTCTTGGGTTCTTGGCCTTAGCTCAGATATTTCTCATTTGTTCCCTCTGGAAAGATTACTGAGTCTACCAAGACTTACTGAGCCATACAGACATTCTTCTGTTCCAGCATAAGCCCAGAGAAGGTATTTCTAAACCTGTGAATGGCCTTGTAACATCTTCCTCAGAAAGGGGCCCAAGTCTGAGGGCTATGGGGACCATGGTCTCTGGGAACATCTAGCTCAATTGGCATAACACTGTTTATAAAGAAAATGTTCTACACTGGTGAGTAGCGTCTGGGGTCTTAAAAGCTTATAAGCAGCCATCTAAGATACTCCACTGGTCTCACCCCTTTGGGAGCAAGGGAAGATGAAGAAAACAAGGCACAAGGGAAAGATTAGTCCAAAAGACTAATGGACCACAACTACCACAGCCTCCACCGGACTGAGTCCAGTACAGCTAGGTGGTGCCTGGCTACCACCACTGACTGCTCTGACAGGGATCACAACAGAGGGTCCCGGACAGAGCTGGAGAAAAATGTAGAACAAAATTCTAACTCACACAAAAAAAGACCAGACTTACTGGCCTGACAGACACTGGAGAAACCCCAAGAGTATGGTCCCTGGACACCCTTTTAGCTCAGTAATGAAGTCACACCCGAGGTTCACCCTTCAGTCAAAGACTAGACAACCCCATAAAACAAAACGAGACTAATGGGGCACACCATTCCAGGGACAAGGACTGGAAGGCAGGAGGGGACAGAAAAGCTGGCAATAGGGAGAGTGCTGACATGTTGTGGGGTTGATAACCAATGTCATAAAACAATATGCGTATTAACTCTTTAATGAGAAACTGTTTGTTCTGTAAACTGTCATCCAAAGTACAATAAAAAAATTTTAAAAAAAGAAAGAAAGGAGCCCCAGTGGCCATTGAAACAAGTCCATCCAAGGCTCCAAGGTTTGTGTTGGCTTCAAAGTTCCCTTGGCTTTTGTTTGCTTCCAGGACCGTGAGGAGTTCATACAGAAATGAAGCCACACTCTTGTCAACAAGCAAGGCTGGTTTTCTCCAAGGGAGAAAATGCATCATGGGGTTCCACCTGTTATCGGAGAACATGCAATTATACAGGTCATCCCAAAACTACACAGAAACTAAATTCAGGATGGGTAAACCAGTTGCCATTGAATAGATTATAGCTCATGGTGCCGCCATGTGTGTTGGAGTAGAACTGTGCTCCATAGGGTTTTCAGTGGCTGAGTTTTTCCAAAGTAGATCAGCATGCCTTTCTTCTGAGGCCCCTCTGAGTGCTTGAAACTTCAACCTTTTAGTTAGTAGCCAAGTGCATTTATAACTATTTGCACCATGCAGGGACTCCTCAAGATGGATACTCATTGTCATCAAATCATTTCTGACCATGGCAACCCCATGGGTTACAGAGTAGAATTGCTCCATAGGTTTTTTTTTGTTGTTGTTGTTGTTGCTACAATCTTTCCAGAAGCAGATCTCCAGGCCTTTCTTTCATAGTGCTGCTGGGTGGGTTCAAACCACCGACTTTTAGGTTAACATTCGAGCACAAACCATTTGCACCACTCATGGATTCCCCAAAATGGATCACAGAGGTAAATGGGGGTGGGGGCTCTCTACAAGCTCAGTACAAAATACAAAGAAATATTAAAAACAAATGCAAATCTTGGGGGGGCGGTGCCCTTGCCAATTAAAACATAAATCCAGAAACCATAAAGGAAAGGAGGATATATTTGGTTAGATAAAATTTTAAAATTTCTTCACAGTAAGGATAAAGTTTAAAAACAAGCAAAAGGCAGAAAAAATGTTTGTAACAGACACAACAGGAATAGAAATTGATGCCTGAATATATATAAAATGTTCCAATAAATCAATAAGAAAAATTCACTCAACCCAGTAGGAAAAAAAGGTCCAGAAATGGTCCTTCTGAAAACCAGTCTAACTTGGACTTGGCTGGGCATTTGGCTGTTGTTCACTCTGCCAGGTCACCCTGAGTCAACAGAGAGAGTCATCGAGAAATGGCCACTGGAGGAATGACTTGGCAATAAGCATGGGTAGTAGTTCTACCCTAGCAACCCTCAGCTATCACGAGGAGGCGTCTCAGGAAACACACCTATCTGCTTCACTAATTTTCCAGCATGCAAAATTCGTTGTGCTCCTTTAAAGGTATTTTTGTGGCAAATCATCTCTAGGAAATCCTTTTCAAAGGCTCATGTGTCAAGTGGGCTACAGTGGCTTTCTGTTGTTGGTGTTGTTATTAACTGCCTTCCACTTGGCCTCCAACTCATGACAAGCCCATGCGTGATGGAGCCAAACACTGCCTGGTCCTGCTCCATCCCCGTGATCAGCCGCGGATTGGACAATGTTCCGTTGTGATCCACTGGGTTTTAGCTGGCTGATTTTCAAAAGTAGCTCAACAGGCCATTCTTCCTACTCCGTCTTAGTCCGAAGCTCTGTTGAAACCTGTTCAGCATCTTAATAGATGTTATGTTTCTTCGAGACCTCAAGGAATAAGCATATTTATTTTTACCCTTGAAAGCAGTCACCTGGGATCTGAAGGCATTATGAGCTGATTGTTCTGACCTGACCAGCAATGGAAATGAAAGACTAAAGAACTGCTTTCGTGCCTCTGGAAACACAAAGGGAGACCAGCACAGCGTGACTGAGTATCTGGACGTTCTAGTTCTGTGAAAGGTAGGTAAGTCAAAGCACCGCTCACAAACTGGGAGACACAACCATTGCAGCCTGCTCCGCTGCTCAGTGCATCTCTCAAGGCATTATCCATTTTCCATGATGGAACGGTCATCAACAGACTCAATGAAACCTATCCTGTGGCCTGCCATATCTATTTTTCAGGAAAACAAAACCACTCAGGATGGCATTTCTGCGCTTTGGGAACTGTTTTACACCTGGCTCGTCTACCCACTCCTACTACCCCCCTCCACCATCTCCATCCTGAATGGCAGATCCAAAGCCCATGCAACACCCAAATCCAGCTGGAAAGTGAAAAATTAACTCTGTTTTCAAAATGTTGAATGCTTTTTGTGTGCCATGTGTTGAAGGCTTGCAGCTATAAAGCTCAGGAAAGAAATAAGTTGGACGTGATAATGTCTCTAACGTATTCCAACTCTAAAATATCAGGACCCATCCAACAGTAGAAATTGGCTGAATAAATGATGTTACATCCATAGATGGAACACTATCTAGCCATTGAATGTGATGTGGAAGAGTATGAAACGACAGGGAAAATGTTCATGACATAGGAAGAGGAAAAACAGATCACAAGACATTATGTACTGCACAAAAATCGTTTTGTTAAAAATGAAGAAAAGAAACTATGTTTGCTACTGTTTACACACCCATATGGACATGCTAAGAAAGAACCGGAAAGATGGACATTAGAAATTCACTGTGGCAACTTTCTTGTTGTAGAATTACAGGTAAGTTTTATTTTTATCTTAGTGTTTTTGTGTGTCTAAAACCTTCAGTAGGAAACAAATACCTCTTTCCTAATCAGAAAACAAAAAAAGATTTAAAATATAAAACTGCCAAGTGACAGGAAAAATAGATTTTATTGCTGAGAGAAATTGACAGTGATAGTTAGGCTTTTTTATTGTTGTAATGTACACGTAGCATAAACTTTACCATTTTAACCATTTTAACATACAAGTGACCATTTTAACCATTGTAAAGTGTATAGTTCAGTGCCATTACGTACATTCACAGTGTTGAGTTACCAGCACCATTATCTAGTTCCATAACTTTTTCATCACCCCAAAAGGAAACCCTGTACCTACTGAGCAGTCACTGCTCATTCTCCTCTCATACCCCTCACCCCTCAGCCTCCGGAAAGCATTAATTTAATTTCTGTCTCTACGAATTTGCATATTCTGAATATTTCATATAAATGGAATCATACAATATGTAGCCTTTTGTTTCAAGGTTCGTCCATGTCGTAGCATGTATTAGGACTTCACTCCTTTCTATGGCTGAATAATATTCCATTGTATGGATACACTACACTAGCTTTATCCATTGGGGGATTGTTTCCACCTTCGGCTGTGGTGAATAGCACAGCTCTGAACGTTGATGGACAAGTTTTAGTTTGAACATGTATATGCAAGTCTTTCAGACATATACCTAGGAGCGGAATTGCTGAGTCATATGGTAATTCTATGTTTAACTTTCTGACGAACCTCCAAATAGTGTTCCATTTTACATTCCTACCAGCAATGGATGAGGGTTCCAATTTCTCCATATCCCAAGGTTCTTGATCCATTTTGACTTAATTTTTGTATGTGGTGTAAGGTAAAGGACTAACTTCATTGTTTTTCCTGTGTATATTCAGTTTTCTCAGCACCATTTGTTGAAGAGACTGTCCTTTCTCCACTGACTAATCTTGACCTCATGGTTGAAAATCAATTACCCATAAATGTATGCATTTATCCCATACATATCCCAGACTCTCAATACCCTTTTATTAATATATATGTCTATATTTATGCCAGTATCACACTATTTTCTTTATTGTACCTTTGTGGTCATGTTTGAAAGCAGGAAGTTTAACTCTTCCAACTTTGTTCTTTTCCAAGATAGTTTTGGCTCTACTGGGTCCCTTATATTTCTGTATGAATTTGAGTTTCAGCTCTAAATCATTCAGGTTTCGATAAAGATTACATTGAACCTCTAGGTTGTAGTGCCATCTTAATAATATTATGTCTTCTAATCCAAGAACATGGGATATCTTGCCATTTATGTAGGTCTTCTTTTTTTTTTTTTTGTTTTTTTTAAACAACGTTTGTAGTTCTCAGTGTATAAGTCCTGTACTTCCTTGGTTAAGTTTACTCTTAATTTTTTAATGCTATTTTAAATGGGATTGTTTTCTTTTCAGACAGTTCATTGCTAGTGTATACAAATACAACTGACTTTTATGTGTTGATCTTGTATCCTGCAACTTTACTGAATTTATTTATCAGCTATAGTAGGTATTTTTGTGAATTATATGGAGTTTTCTATATATATTAAATCATATCATCTGCAAAAAGAGATAATTTTTCTTGTTTCTTTCCAATTTAAATATCTTTTATTTACTTTTCTTGCCTAATTACTCTGGCTAGAACTTCTACCACCACTCATCTGTCAGTTTGTTTTACTGTGGTGGCTTGTATGTTGTTGTGATGCTGGAAACTATGCCACCAGTATTTCAAATGCCAGCAGGGTCACCCATGGTGGACAGGTTTCAGTGGAGCTTCCAGGCTAAGACGGACTGTGAAAACAGATTTGGATATCTGCTTCTGAAAAAAAATTGGCCATGAAAATGTTATGAATAGTAGTAGAACATTGCCAGAAAATGAGCCCCTCATGTTAGAAGTCACTCAAGATATGATAAGGAAGAGCTGCCTCCTCCAAGTAGAGGAAACTTTAATGATGTGGATGGAGTAAAGCTTTTGGGACCTTAATTTGCTGATGTGACACAACTTAAAATGAGAAGAAACAGCTGCAAACATCCATTAGTAATTAGAATGTGGAATGTACTAAGTATGAATCTAGCAAAATTGGAAGTTGTCAAAAATGAATTAGAATGATTGAAGATCCATAGCCTAGGCATTAGTGAGTTGAAATGGATTGGTATTGAGCATCTTGAATCAGAAGATCATATGGTCTACTATGTCGAGAATGACAAATTAAAGGCATCACAGTAACTGTCAAAAAAGAATTCAAGAGCTATCCTGAATTACAACGCTGTCAGTAATACAATAATATCCATATGCCTACAAAGATGACCGGTTAATACAACTATTATTCAAATTTACGCACCAACCACTAATACCAAAGATGAAGAAATTGAAGATTTTTACCAACTTCTGCAGACTGAAATTGATCAAACTTGCAAACAAGAGGCACTGATAACTACTGGTGATTGGAATGTGAAAGTTGGAAACAAAGAAGAAGGACTGGTAGTTGGAAAACATGGCCTTGGTGATAGAAACAATGGGAGAAACTGCATGACAGAATTTCACAAGAAAAGTGACTTATTTACTGGAAACTACATTTTTTCAACAGCATAAACAGTGACTATACACCTCACCAGATGGAATACACAGGAAATACACAGGAAAGAGACGATGGAAAAACTCAATATCATCGTTCATAACAAGGCCAGGGGCTGACTGTGGAAAAGACCATCAACCGCTCATATGCAAGTTCAAGTTGAAGCCGAAGAAAACTAGAACAAGCCCACAAAAGCCAAAGTATGACCTTGAGTATATCCCACCTGAATTTAGGGACCATCTCAAGAATAGACTTGACACACTGAACACTAATGACCGAAGACAAGACAAGTTGTGTTATGACATCAAGGACATCATACATGAAGGAAGCAAAAGGTCATTAAAAAGACATGAAAGCAGGAAAGAAAGAAAAGACCACAATGGGTGTCAGAAGAGACTCTGAAACTTTCTTTTGAACGTAGAGTAGCATAAGCCAACACAAGAAATAATGAAGTAAAAGATCTGAACAGAATATTTCAAAGAGTGGCTAGAGAAGACAAAGTAAAGTATTATAATAAAATGTGCAAAGACCTGGAGTTAGAAAACCAAAAGGGAAGAACATGCTTGGCATTTCTCAAGCTGAAACAACTGAAGAAAAAATTCAAGCCTCAAGTTGCAATATTGAAAGATTCTATGGGCAAAATACTGAACGATGCAGGAAGTGTCAAAAGAAGATGGAAGGAATGCACAGAGTCTATGTACCAAAAAGAATTGGTCAATATTCAGCCATTTCTGGAGGTAGCATATGATCAAGAATCAATGGTACTGCAGAAAGAATTCCAAGCTGCATTGAAGGCATTGACAAAACACAAGGCTCTAGGAATTGGAGGAATACCAATTGAGATGTTTCAATAAATGTATGCACAGCTGGATACCTTCACTCCTCTATGCCAAGAAATTTGGAAGACAGCTATCTAGCCAACTGACTGGAAGAGTTCCATGTTCGTGCCCACTCTAAAGAAAGGTGATCCAACAAAATGCAGAAATTATTGAACAATATCATCAATATCACATGCAAGTAAAATTTTGCTGAAGAAAATCCAAAAACGCTTGCAGCAGTACATCACAAGGAAATTGCCAGAAATTCAAGCTAAATTCAGAAGAGGATGTGAAATGAGGGATATCATTGCTGATGTCAGATGGATCTTGGCTGAAAGCAGAGAATACCAGAAAGATGTTTACCTGTGTTTTATTGACTATGCAAAGACATTCAACTGTGTGGATCATTACAAATTATGGATAACATTGAGAAAAATGGGGATTCCAGAACACTTAATTGTGTTCATGTAGAACCTGTACGTAGACCAAGAGACAGTCGTTTGAACAGAACAAGGGGATACCGTGTGGTTTAAAATCAGAAATGGTGTGCGTCAGGGTTGTATCTTTCATTATATTTATTTAATCTGTATGCTGAGCAAATAATCCGAAAAGATGGACTATACGAAGAAGAATGCAGCATCAAGTTTGGGGGAAGTCTCACTAACAACCTGCAATATGCCGATGACACAACCTTGCTTGCTGAAAGCAAAGAGGACTTGAAGCACTTACTGATGAAGAGCAAAGACTACAGCCTTCAGTATGGATGACACCTCAACGTGAAGAAACCAAAAATCCTCACAACTGGACCAATGAGCAACATCAGGATAAAGAGAGAAAACATTGAAGTTGTCAAGGATTTCATTTTATTTGGATCCATAATCAATGCCCATGGAAGCAGCTGTCAAGAAATCAAACAACGCATCGCATTGGGCAAATCTGTTGCAAGACATCACTTTCAAGTGTTAAAAAGCAAAGATGTCACTTTGAGAACTAAGGTGTGCCTGACCCAAGTCATGGTAGTTTCAATTGCCTCATATGCATGCAAAAGCTGGACAATGAGTAAGGAAGAACAAAAAAGAATTTATGCCTATGAATTATGGTGTTGGGGAAGAATATTGAATATACCATGGACTGCCAGAAAAACGAACAAATCTGTCTTGGAAGAAGTACAGCCAGAATGCTCCTTAGAAGGGAAGATTGGGGAGACTTCATCTCATGTACTTTGGATATGTTATCAGGAGGAACCAGTCCCTGGAGAAAGTCATCATACTTGGTAAAGCAGAGGGTCAGCAAAAAAAGGAAGACCCTCAAATGAGATGAATTGACACAGTGAGTGCAACACTGAGCTCAAACATAGCAATGATTCTGTGGATGACACAGGATCGAGCAGTGTTTTATTTTGTTGTACATGAGGTCACTATGAGTCAGAACCAACTCGATGGCACCTAACAGCAACAACAGAACTTCCAGATTGATGCTGAATAGAAAAAATTAAAGAAGGCATTCCGATTTTTTTCCTGATCTTCGAGGGAAAGCTTTCACTCTTTCACCACAAGTATATTATCCATATATTTTTCATAAATGTCCTTTATCATGCTGAGAATATTTCCTTCTATTCTTAGTTTGTTAAGTCTTTTTTTTTTTAATCACAAAATGGTGTTGGATTTTATCAAATGTTTTTTGTGCATTTATTGAGGTGTTAGTGTGTTTTTTTCTTTCATCTATTAATATAATATCTTACATCAATTGATTTTTATATGTTGAACCACCCTTGAATTCCTGGGATAAGCCCTACTTGGTCATGGTGTATAATCCTTTTAATATGTTGCTGCATTTGGTTTATTAATAATTTCTTGAGAATTTATGTTTCTATATTCACAAGAGATATTGGTCTGCTGCAGTTTTCTTGTGATTTTTTTGTCTGACTTCGGCATCTGGGTAATGCTGGCTTCATAGAACAAGTTAGAAAGTGTTCCTTCGTCTTCTATGTTTTGGAAGAACATGAGAAGGATTGGCACTAATTCTTCTCTAAATGCTTGGTAGAATTCCCCCAGTGAAGTTATCTGGTCCTGGGCTTTTCTTTGTCAGGAAGTTATTGATTTTTGATTCAAACAGCTAAACTTCAAAAAGTCATTTTAAGATAGAAATTAAAGATTTTACTCCAAATGTCCAATTCAGTCACTTTGAATGTTGGTCATGACTGTAGACCTAAATCATTTTGCCCATTGGATGGACAAGTTCTCAAGTCAACCAAACAAGCTGCTTCCTAGCTTATGCATACTGTTTTTTAAACAGTTCATGGCATTTTGGAAATACACCTTTTCTCCGACTTTTCATTATACATGCTAATTCTCCCTTTTTCTGTGGGCCTGTTTTAGGTTGAATAACTCACTAAGCAAAAAAAGGTAAACAAAACATGAGGGGCTTATAATGTCAGGGGTTGAAGATACAGGAATAAAAAAAAAAAGTATTTCCAGCATTGAGAAGTTTAGTCAACATGAAAAGACCAAAATCACACACTAAATATCACTCCATTCTGCATGGTATGACGGGAAATAATATTTATTATACGGAGTACCGCAGGCACTGTGCTGAAACATCCGCATTATTTGTAACCAGCATGAAGCTGAACGTCGAACGTCGTTGGCATTGACTTGGCATTGTGACCCAGTCCCCTCCCACTTCCCATCACATTCTCGACACAGAGGAGAGCACTTCTTGGTGCCAACCTATTCAAACGCCTCTTGGCATCGCTGCTGCTGTTTGTTGTTTTGTCGTTGATGTTGTTGGTTTTGTGTGTGTGTGTGTGTGTGGTTTTTACCAGTCCCTCCCATGTAGTTTCTGATTTTGAAAAATTCTTCCTTGACAGCCAAATTCTGGAGACTATATTTTTTTTAGTTCAAATAGAACTGCTTTGAAAATGTATCTTATACCTGTGGCTGTGAGGGATTTCTGGGAAATCCGATTTCAGCACAGAAGCCTATCTTCGTACAAAACACAACAATTTACCAAGCAGAGTGCCCAGAGAGAGGATGTGCTTTCACTCAAACAAAAGGCAACGGAAGACGCAGTTCTCACGTAAGTAAATGAACTGGTGCATTCAGAGGTGTCAGAATTAAGGGGTGGGCTCCAGCTATGGGATCATGGCCCAGCACCTTAAATTTTTCCAGACTTGGTTTATTTCTCTGTAAAATGGGTATGACAATAGACTTACACCATTGGGTTGCTGAGAGAGGATTAAATGAGAAAAACCAGGAAGATCAGCACTCTTTGTGGCATGCACTGATCCATCTATACATGGTAACGGGCAGAAGTAGCAATATCAGTAAGAACTTCAATGCTTAATATTTTTCTACAAATCATATATTTTCTGCAAAGGTAAGCCCCTTGCTCCACAACGTTTCAGTGCTCTGCTTCTCTGCCTGTGTCTCAACATTCATTCTTTCATCCATTCACTCAACAAATCACCAGTGAATGCTTACTGTCGGCGCTGTCTCAGGTGCTGATGATGAAATAACGTCATAGCACCAGGGTCTCTGTCCTAATTGTTTATTGCAGAGGCTGGTAAACTAACAGATAAATATTTCAGACTTTGTGGGCCATACGGCTGCTATTACAACTACTCAATTTATTTTGATCTATTCATTGCACTGCAGGACAAAAGCAGCCATAAGAAACACAAAAATGAGTGGACTTGGCTGTGTTCCAATAACCCTTTATTTACAAAAACGATCGATGGGCTGGGTTTGGCCCAATGCCCATAGTTTGAAGACCTTTGGTGTATAGTCTAATGAAGGAGAGCACTGAATAAGTATAATGAAGTATGAGAAACACTCTGATGAACTCAAGGAGGATCAAAGAAAGCTTCCCAGGGAAGTGATATTTAAGCTGCTATCTAATGGATAAACGGAGATAGCCAGGCAAGAAGAGAGACAGCAGTGTTCGAGGCAGAGGGGAGAGTGTGTGCAAGGCCTGGAGAAGAGACAGAGTGGGTGAGAGAGAAAGAGAGAGAGCGTGGTGCTCTTAAGGAGGAAAAAAATAACCAAGCATGGCTTGAGGACTAGGGGAGTTGAGGCAGGGTGGCAAGAGATGCAGCTTGAGGTAGGCAGAAGCCAGCTTGTGAAGGGCCTTGGGCATCAGGTTAAAGAGTATGGCTCAGTCTTAAAGATAATGGGACATCATTGAAGGTTTGAACAAAGGGAGTCCAGGGTGGGCTTTGCATCTCTGATTGCCACATGGAGAACATTTGAGAACAGCAAGCATGGAGGCAGGAAGGCTGGATAGAAGGTGCTATCAACATCCAGGGAAGGGATGACCGTGCCTGGACAATGGCAGAGGAGAGGGCTGTTGACAAGTGGCTATGCTCAAGAGATGTTTGAGAAGAAAAAACCTCACAGATAAGGATGGAAGAGAGGGTGGAAGAGTGGAAGAGGAGAGATCTGTGCCTGGGCACTGTCTTCGTTGAGTCTCTCTGAAGCCTGCTGCCCTTCAAGACATCTCTTGAGCCCTGCTTTATCCCGGGAGCCTTCTCTGGCTTGGTCTTTCTGGAATGAGGCACGCTTATCGGGAGGGCTTTCACCCTCATCCCTCACCACATGGAGCATGTCTGCAAAGGTCTGGTCAGAGTCATGAGTGGTTAGCTTCTCTCCACTTAAAACTGTTAACGGGAATCCCTGGGTGGTGCAAGCAGTTAACACGCTCAGCTGCTAACTGACAGGCTGGAGGCTCAAGTCCACCCTGAGGCAACTGGGAAGGAAGGCCTGGTGATCTGCTTCCAATCCACCCTCAAAACCCCTATGGAAGCATCATGTTCATGTTCGCTGTTGGCCGACAGAACAGTTCGCTCCCAAGGAGAAGCAAATGGCTGGCTTTACTTGATATTTTGAGCTAAAAATTATCTGGGGACCAAGCCCAACGGACAAGCATTGCCCTGTCACTTGGAAACCTAGAGATGTCATTCCCCTAAATGTATCAACGCCCCATAAAACATTTTAGTAGTGGGGTGGGCTCATTCTTGCAACATCCTTCATGCTTTTGATAGTCTCTAAACCCTAGAAAGTGGGTGTGGGAACATGCAGAAGTCAAGAGAATTTAAGAAAGCCGTGCTTAGCTTGAGAATGTTCTGGTGGGAGGGGCACACTTGCTCATTTAAAAAAAAAAAAAAAAACTCAAGAAAACCAATACTAGAGCTACGTGTACCCCATATGAGCATGAGAATAAATCCTAACACGGAAAACTGGCTTTACACCTAATGCCCTCCAAACCAACACACTTGGAGTATTTCTCCAATATGCATGTGAGCCTACTCTTCTTTTTACTCTGCTATCGCTTTGAATTTTAAACCTAATTTAATGTTCTGTCTCATGATAGCTGATTAACTCATGCATGCTCATAAACCAAATGACAGAAGGAAATACACACCAGAAAAGAGTTAAGCTGCTAGAAGTCTACGTATAAAGAGCTGTTAGTGCAGCAAACCTAAGATTTCACTCTTCGAATGGGATGTGTGTTGAATTTTGATAGCGAGAAGTCAAAGAGATTTCATTTTCATGGAAACCCATTTATGATGGCCGATATTAATACAAGGCTAAATAAACACAGTATCACCAGGAAATAAATCCAAATTTGAAGTCTGAAAGGGCAGTCATATTTCTTGAATATTCTGAATGTCAACTTTTTGATGGAAAAATAATACAATAGCAGGGACTATATACGTAGGTCTATTCTGGGTGTCTTTGGCGCATGTTTCAAAGTTTAATTTGTTGAATCCTTGTGTTTCCCGCCCCACAGTATCTTAGTGGCATTTACTATGTTCTCCTCAAACTACAGTTCATGAAGGCGTTGGAAAGGTCACCGCTTCTGGTTACGTTTTTTGTAAAGATGATAAGTTAATCCATGTTCTCTACTAAAAGGCAATCTTTCATGTGGGTTTGTTTCTGAGGTCGATGTGATGGAGCTCGTGCTCCCTGGAAGCCATTGTTCCCCCTCAGAGTGTCTCCCCAAGTTTCATATCACAGGAGGCTCCCCCTACACATCTGAAATGAGGCCTGGCTTTGTTCTACCTCTGTCTGTTAACACGAAAATAGCAATGTGGCTCTGAGCAGCCCATGGCCCCCATGAGACCCTTCTGAGCGCCACAGCACAAAAGACCCCTGCCAGGGAGAAAGACAGAGGTCATGTAAATTAGCCCCTGAAGGCCCTTGTTAAAAAATAAAAGAATCATTTATTTCCTTTTAGCTTAAAGTTCTGTGGTTGTAGCATGCTCTCCATTCGGCTCCAGAGAAGAGCCCTCTAACACTGAGCTCTGCTGTAACCAGGAAATGTTACTATTTATTTCATATTGTGGAATTCTAGTGAGATGGTATTTTTACATGCTGGTCATTTCAGTTTGAATTGTTAGTGAGGTTTTTTTTTTTTTTTTTTCCCTCAACATGGAGGACGATGACCATCTGTGTTCTGGTTTTACTGAAAATGGAGCAGGAAAAGAAGGTCTTCATTTCTACAGGTTGGCTTTCATCTTGTAAGGGAAAGTTCTTTAAAGGAAAGCTCTCCACGGACAGCTGGGCAGCAAGAGAATGTGGCTCTATCCCGCAGAGAATTGACAGGGGCAGGGCAGTGGCCCCGCAGGAGCTGCCATCAGCCAGGTAGACCAGCAGCCCCACAGCGGAAATCAGCTGAGGCAGAAACACCAAGTCCACCTGAGGGTCAGATGGGCATCAGGAAGTGGGTAAAGACAAGATCAGGAACCAAGACCAAGGGGACAAAGGCAAGGACGAGAGCAAAGTTTCGGTCATGAAAGGATACTAGCAAGGTTGGAGAGCCTGACCACGGAGGAGAGGGAGTGCTTGCGAGGCTCGAAGCAGGCCAGGTGGAGAAAAGAGAGGACCTGGGACTCAACGCCAGGTGGCGCCGGTCCTAACACACTGAAGAGGATTCATAAGAGAAGTCCTCCTGGACCCCGCCCACATTCATACAGTGCAGACACTGCCCTCCCACAGGGCTTCTTCCAGCTTCTCTAGCGTCCTGTCTCCAGGCTCTGGGCTCTGATGTATCTGTTCCTTCTCCCATGGGCTCACCTGTCCACCCTGGTATGCTCTTCACCCTCTCTAAGTTCTTTGAAGCCTCAGTGAAACCTTTCCTCATGGCCTCGTGAGCTCAGGGACTGAGCAAGGGGGATCAAGCCCTGGTGGCACACCAGTTAAGCACTTAGCTGCTAACCCAAAGATGGGCAGTTCGAACCACCACCAGCTCCACAGGAGAAAGACCTGGCGATCTGCTCCTGTAAAGATTACAGCCAAGAAAACCCTATAGGGCAGTTCTACTCTGTCACATGGGATCGCCATGAGTCAGAATTGACTTGACGGCACCTAATAGCAACATAGAAGAGCAGGAATGATGACCCAACCCAGTTACCCCAGGTCGGTTCAGAAATCTGTTTTGAAAAACCTTATGGATTGAAATCACAAACATACAGCATACTGTGTGGTGAGTTTTCTCAAACTGAACACACCCATGTAGCCAGCGGAGCCCTGGTGGTGTACTGGTTAGGAGCTCAGCTGCTAACCAAAAGGTCAGTAGTTTGAATCCATCAGCCACTCCTTGGAAACCCCATGGGGCAGTTCTAATCTGTTCTGTAGGGTAGCTATGAGTCGGAATGGACTCGATGGCAACCTTTTTTTTTCTTTTTCATGTAGCCAGCACCCAGACCAAGAGACGGAACACCGCTGCACCCTGAATGCCCCCATTGGCCGCCTCCCCATCACCAGGGCAGCCACCACCCGGTCAGGAATGGTTCTGAGCTGACAAGCGCAGCTGGACCACCGTGTGCTGTTCCAGGTCGCTGAGGTGGTCAGCCGGCTCTGGGCAGAGATGCTGGGCCTGCAGGAACTAAGGGAAGCATCTCCCCCAGCACTGAGGGGGCCGCGAGTGGCTCCAGAGGCGCCAATGCATGCCCCAGCTTCTCCAGGGCTACAAGGAGGGCTGGGAATTCAGGCTTGTTGAGCTGGATAAAGCCGGGGTGCTGGAGAGCGCCTTTCTCTTAGGAGTTCAAATTGTTCCCAACAAAGCTTGCTGCAGCCATCTGAGCCGGCACACAAGTTCTGTCCATCCCCTACATATGATTACTGGGGTGTGTTGTTCCTCGGGGAATTAGCCCCTTGGTGTTTGCATTGAAGAGGAAAGGAAAGTTTCTTTCTTTTTTCAAGCAAAAAGATGTAGCGAGCATCCTCAGGGGCTGTGCTGATCCCTCTGCAGCAGAGAACATCACCACCGCCCCAGATGTCAAGCAGTGCTGAGAGCTCTGGGCCTGCATTATGCAGGAACCTTCCGTCCAAGGGTGTTTCAGACACTGAAAGCCAGCACCACACTGCAAGTAAACACGGGGCTCTCGGAGGAGGGGCTGTGTCCCCGGGTCAAGGCTACCCCACTTCTGTTCTTCAGAAGCCATCTTCATTGCTGAGCTCCCAGGAGCTGCCTTGGGATTGACTGTCACAAGGGCGCTCAAGGGTGAGTCCTGCTGCCTGGGGCTGGGAGCACTTCCCCAAGGACTCGGCATGTGCGTGCGTGTGCGCGCATGTGTGTGCGCGCGTGTCTGCGCGCACGCGGGCACGCCAGCTCCTGAATGTCTGCAGTCCATGGATGTGGCCCCTTAGGAATCGACTGAGCAAAATCAGGCCTTTCATGGAACCCATGACCTGTCCTAGGGAGTCCCCATGTGGCACAAATGGTTAACGCGTTCAGCTACTAACCGAAAGGTGGGCGGGTGGAGTCCACCCAGGGACACCTCAGAAGAAAGGCTTGGTGATCTACTTCTGAAAAATTAGTCAATGAAAACCTTATGGCTCACAACAGAATATTGTCTGACTTGGTGCTGAAAGATGAGCCCCCAGGTAGGGAGGCCCTCAAAATACACAGTGTCGAACCCACCCAGAGGCACCTCGGAAGACAGGCAATCTGCTTCCAAAGGTCACAGCCTTGAAAACCCTATGGATCAGTTCTACTCAGCACACATGGGGTCACCACAAATTAGAATCGACTTGACAGCAAGTGACAACAGCAGTGAATTTACGGATTACATAGTCTCCACATGCACAAGGGCTGCAATAATGGACTCGAGCTTATCAACGATCATGAAGACGATATGGGACCGGCTGACACTTCGTTCTGTTGAGCATGGGGTCGCCATGAGTTGGAGCCCAATTCTACCACCACCAACTAACAACAACAACTGCGTGGCCTTAATGGAGACATTTAATTATCGTAAGCCTCAGTATCTCTGTCAATCAAATGGGTATTATGAATCCATCTAGTACAGAGAGCTGCTGTAACAATTACGAAATCACACAAAGATTGCTAAATTGCCTGATGTGTAAACAGAATACATAAAATAATAATCATTTATTCTTCTCCTACTCGTGGTAAAACCACTCCTGCTTCCGCATATGTAAATTGAGAACTCAACTCTACACAGTAGGTGTGTGGCTGAGTTGCTCAAATAAGTTGACTTTGGAGAAAACAAATTATCTCATGTTCACTAAGTGAGGGAATTCTTAGGTGGACAAAAATCTGTTAATGGAGGAAATCTACTCTCAGTTCAATGGGCTCAGAGATTAGCCACCTTTTACATCACAGCTTCATCCCGGTGTGTAGCACATGCCCGGCACACACGCGGCGCTCCGTGTAAACACGTGGGAAGGGAGGGAGAGGCAGGCTTAAGAAGGAAGGAATCATTTATGTGATACGTTCCAGCGAAATCTTTCCCAACATCCACAGGACCACAGAGAAAGGCAAACACCATTAGCATATGTGACATACAGTCAGTAAATCACCAGGCAGTTATCTTTCCAGCCCATCCAACAGAAGTGTGCACTGAGCATCTTCTCCCGGCCAAGCCTTGGCCGGGAGAGGGCAGGGAAAGGCAGCAGAAGATATGACTACTGCCTGCAGGGCTTATAAGCTTTTGGAGGAAGAAGAACTAACAAATAGGTGATGAGAGAGAAAAGAAAGGCTCATGCAATGCAGAGCATAAACTCTAACTAAACAGTGTAGACCTGGCCGAGGAGGCTGAGCTGGGCACTCCCCTGGTGCTACCCTGCATGTCCTGGGGACAGTCCACCGAGAGCACCTTTTCTCTGGCAGGAATAATCAGAGCAAACTGTCAGACTCAGCCACCTCCTGGTGCGAGAGCTCTGGCACACTGTCTCAATTAGAGTGGGTTTGAACTGCTGACCTTTTGGTTAGCAGCCATGCGCTTTACCAGGGCCCCTTTCTGTTTCCATGCAACCCCTGTAAAACACGCTGAGCAATGGGAGCTCGAGGCTGTTCTGGAAGTGGAGCGGTCTGTACGTTATTCCATCATAAAGTGAACTCCTGTGTGGAATTTATACCAGTGACAACGCACACAGCTTGTGGGCGTCCCCTTGGTCTCTGCGCCATGATTCCCGCAGGCAACCCATGGCGTCTTTTACGGTATCCTTCGATGGCTGAGAAATGAAGGGTGAGCGGTTTCTGAAGCCCTGCTCCTGACATTAGGACTTTTCCAGCAAGCCGTTTGCCTAGACTCGATGGCACGAGT
Source organism: Trichechus manatus latirostris (assembly GCF_000243295.1). Classification (NCBI taxonomy): domain Eukaryota; kingdom Metazoa; phylum Chordata; class Mammalia; order Sirenia; family Trichechidae; genus Trichechus; species Trichechus manatus. Next base: position 3,567,468 of record NW_004443944.1, read on the forward strand.
CAAAAACACGTCTCCGAAGAACCATGTTACCAAAATGTCTAACTTGCTGAGAAGCTCCTCAAAAACGGATGGGAAACAAAAGGTCTTCACTTCTAGAGACGTAATGAATGCAACGAGCTCTGGCTGAGTAAAGTCGTCTGGACAGTGCCGCTAGTGGAGGCACTGCGTAGTTCAGATTTCACAGTATTTCTAAAGGTCACTGAACTGCACTAAACAGAATGCATACACAAGCATGGCCCCTGCCGCCGAGAGCCAGACCTGAGAGCCTGCTAGCATCATCGGTGTTTAGCATTTATAGCCTCTGTTTGGGCTTTCCAGTCAGCAATTAGCAATTCCTGAAAACAAGACTCGCCTCCTCCTCACCAGGCACAGAGGTCAGACCCGTTTTCATGGTTTTGCATAAAGCCTCGGATGGACATTTTAATTTCTGACTCACCAGAGAGAAAGAGAAGCAGTGAATGCCAAGGGGAAAGCAGACTTTGGCAAGATACCGTATCTTTTGTCGGAGTGTCAATAGTGCAAACTAATTCTTATCCGAGGAATGGCACGCAGGCAGTCCGCGGCTGATCCTAGCCCAGGGGAATCATGTTTGGCCATCCAAGTGTTTTAAAAGTAAAGGAATTTTACATACAAATATGGACCCCAGTTTCTCTTCAAAAAATAGGCGTTTTGCCCCACACAGCAGAGGGGCAAACACTTTGTAGATGCCTGTAGTTCCCACAGAGGAGCCCTGGTGGTGCCATGGTTAAGCACTTGGCTGCTAACCAAAAGGTCGGTAGTTTGAACCCACCAGCCGCTCCATGGGAGAAAGACCTGGTGATCTGCTCCTGTAAAGATTAAAGCCTAGAAAATCCTATGGGGCCGTTCTACTCTGTCCTGTAGGGTCCCTATAAGTTGGAATCGACTTAATGGCAATGGGACTTTTGGTTTTGATATGGTCCCCACAACCCTATCAAGTTTCTTGCATCTGGTCCACTATACAAAGTCGCTGGTTGTTTGCACACCCAACCAAGCCTAAAGTAACCACAATCATTTTATTATTTCTCATGGTTTTGGAACGGGGGGGATGATTGGCACCAACTTGGTGGTTCTTATGTGGGGTTTCTCATGTGGCTGAACTCAGCATCTGGGGCTGGGGTCATCTTGAAAAGGTCCTCAACTACATGCCTGGTGGCTGACCCTTGTCCTCAACAGGAACCTTAACAAAGGCTCTCTGCTGGAACGTCTACATTTGGGCTCTGCGCTTGGCCTGGGCTTACACACAACATGGCAGCTTGGTTTCCAGGGTGAGTATCCCTCCAGAGAGCTGAGCAGAAGCTATATGATCTTTTCTAACCTAGCCTCAGATGTCACACTGTCACTTTTGCTGTGTTCTATTCATTAATAGCAAGACACTAAGGCTGTTGTTGTTTTTGTTGTGTGACATCAAGTCAATTACGACTCATAGTGACCCTATAAGTTAGCACTGAACTGTCCCAGTGGGTTTTCTTGGCTATAATCTTTATGGAAGCAGATCATCAGGTCTTTCTCCCTTGGTGCTGCTGGGTGGGTTCGAACCACCGACCTTTTTGTTAGCAGTTGAGCATTTAACCATTTGCACCTCCTGGGCTCCTTGCGCTAAGGCTAGTACATATTAAATAAAAATAAGGATTAGTCGCCACCTCTTGATAGGAGAAATACCAAAGAACTTATGGACATGTGTTGAAAACACCAGAGTCCGCCTTCTGGTCACAAATTTACTTCTATTCCTCCCACATGCAAAATCCACTCACTTCTTCTCATGACCTCCAAAAGGCTCGTTCATTAAGGCACTGGGCTCGGGCTCAAGGGGCAACATCTTACTATCTAAATGGGGTCCAGGTTTGGATAAGGATGCTCCCATGTGGTTCCATGAGTATAGATCTTTGAGTACCATTCACTGCATCTGAAGACCTGCGAACTAAAAATAAATGATTTTTTTTAAAGGTTATCTGCCTCCCACACACTCAACACACAAAGGCAGGACAATCATAAGACAGCCTCTAGAGACACTCCTGCTCAAACAGGGGGACTCAGAGCCCCATGCC
>NW_004443944.1:3569936-3571922 GCF_000243295.1 Trichechus manatus latirostris
GCTGATGTCCTGAAGCTGGTAGAGACCCTAACATTGAACAGAGTGGACCTGCGAGGTGTTGCCCTTCGATCCTCAGTGAACCTTCTGTCTGCTTGAAAGGGTCTACAAGGCACTGTCTTAAATCTCTCTGAGCTTTTAAAGAAGGTGTAAAGTCAAACCCTTGCCTTCTTCTTTAGCCCGTGTTTAACTCATAAGCCCTGGGTTAGGGCTTTGCCTGGGAGCATTTCCTACTTAGAGAATTGTTTGCTCTCTGGAAAGGTAGAGAATGAGAAATAGTTTAATTTTTGGATTCGTCGTGTCCTGATTCCTCTCTATATAAAAGGCTACTTTTATCTCATCTCTCTCCTCTCTCATGTTATTATGTTGTTGTTGGGTGCCGTCGAGTTGGCACTGGCTCCGGGAAACCTTATGTGTAACAGGATGAAACGTTGCCCAGTCCTGTGCTATCCTCACGGTTGTTGATATGCTTGAGTCCATTGGTGGAACTATTGTGTCAATCTATCTCATGAAGGGTTTCCCTCATTCTTGCTGACCCTCTACTTTAGGAAACATGATGTCCTTCTCTAACGATTGGTCTTTCCCAATGGCGAGTCTAAAGTAAGCGAGTTGAAATCCCACTATCCTGGCTTCTGAGGAGCATTCTGGTTGTAGTTTTTCTAAGGCTGATTTGTTCCTTCTTCTGGCAGTCCGTGGTATAGTCAATATTCTTCGCCAACACCATAATTCAAATGTGTCAATTCTTCTTCAGTCTTCATTTTTTATTGCCTTTCTCTATTCAGTGGCAGGGTTTCCAGCCATTTTATTATGTTATTGCTGCTGTTGTGTGCCATCGAGTGATTACAACTCGTAGCAACCTTATAAGACAGAGTAGAACTGCTCCATAGGGTTTCCTAGGCTATAATCTTTATGGGAGCAGATCACCAGGTCTTTTCTGCCATGAAGCAGCTGGTGGTTTTGAACTGCCGACCTTTTGGTTAGCAGCTGAGCACTTAACCACTGCACCACCAGGGCTCCTTCCATTTTATTATAGGCAACTATAAAAAGCTAAAGGAGCTGTGGTGGTGCAAAGGTTAAGAGCTTGGCTGCTAACTGAAAGGTTGGTGGTTAGAACTGAACCCATCCAACAGCTCTAAGGGTGAAAAAGACCCGGCAATCTGTTCCCATAAAGACTGCAGCCTTGGAAACCCTATGGTGCAGTTCTACTCTGTCCTCTAGGGTTGCTCTGAGTCTGAATCGATTTGACAGCACACAAAAACATCAACAGCCAAGTGGCACCTTCAACATGTTGCCTGAATACTTTCTTAGCTGATCGTCTGGTTCATCATTTTCTATCTCCACATCACCACCAGGAATGGTCTCACTAAACTTTCTGCCACCACATAAGAAGGGTCTCTCTGCTTCATCTTCCAATAACATTTTCTTTACTGCCCTCCCTGAAAGCCCTCTGCAGGCCCTTCCAGCTTCCATCTGTCACCTAGTTTTAAAGTCAGTGTCACATGTGTTTGTTTTTCTCTAGCAGCACCCCTTCTGTTACCTGCTCTGTTCTAGTTGTCTGCCGTTTGCTTTACAAACCACCACACGATTAATGAAGCACGTCAACAATGTCCTGCATTACGAGGATTCCTCTCAGTCCTGGAGGTTGGCCTGGCCCAGTTGGGCGGTTCTCCTCTGGGGTTTCTCACAAGGCTGCACAGTGTCTGGGGCCGGAGTCATCTCAAGGCTTCCCCTCCACATGTTGGTTGATGCTAGGTCTGGATAAAGGGACTCACCTAGTAAAGCAAGCTTATAGCATATTGTTTTGCAAAGCGAATAACTATTTTTTATTGTCTTTAGATCATTTGGATGGCCATACATGTACAGGAGTGGAGTTCCTGAAAGACAAAACCAAAATGCATATTTTCGCTAGACTGGGAAGCACCCAAACCAGATTGAATTCCTCACCCTATCATTAACTCAACGTGCAACCTCAGACATAACAAACCAGCC
>NW_004443944.1:3572479-3573814 GCF_000243295.1 Trichechus manatus latirostris
CTCTGACTTTATAACAAACAGTAAAAAATAAAGAGTTGTACATGTTTATTTGCCTCTTGTGGTCTGGGGCAGAGGGAAGACATTAGTGGACACACAAGACTATAGGAAGAATTTTAGCTAGAAATTCATGGGCTTAAAATGCCAAGATTCCGTAATGGAATTTTACCATTATTCATGGTTTTGTTCACTAATGTCAGAGTAATTGAAATCCAGAACTAAATAAAACAAAGGTTAAATGTCATCATAAAAGTCCAGAGACTAACATCATTCACTGTATATTACTTGGGAATCTTTACTGATATTAAAATGCATTTTTAGAAAAAAATGTTTTAGTGACCTTCACATGTGGCAATCTTAGAATGTCACAAAGACAATTTTAAGCAAAAATATTTGCAAATTCCGTAAAAGCAATCATTGTATTACCATTCAAATTATGTACCATACAAAACATGCATAAGTTAAAGGTCTTGGGCACTTCATGGCTGAGTAATATAACAGAACGGTGGCTTACTATTTAATAATAAACACATTAGCATACACTTTACAATGCTTAGTAGCACTGCGCTTTATATACCTTTGATATTTAAATCTACCTTTTCTAAGTGTAGGAAATACTGTGTGCCTTGCATCTCACATTTTTAATTGATCAAGGCTTCCAGGTTCATCTTATTTGGATGAAGAAATTAACCTCCTAAAGCCATAAAAATAGAAATATTATGAATATTAACATTCCTTTCACTTCTAAACAACTGTTCAAACACTTACTGAGATGATGTGAACATACCTTTTAAAGTTAGAAGATGAGATCAGCCTTCAACTTTGACATAAAATTAAACTGAGAAGAGATCATCACCCATATTTTGTCCAGTCCTGAGAAATTTGGACAGAAAACAATGAGTCTTCACGTTGCAACATCTTTCTGGTCGTAACATTTCTAAATGCACTGAATGCCTGGCGAGCAGCCATCCTTTGTCCTTTGGGTAATAGCATCCAATGGACTGAATTGTGTCTCCCCAAAGTATGTGTTGGAATCCTAACCCCTATGCCTGTGGATATAATCCCATTTGGGAATAAAGTTTTCTTTGTTGAGTTAATAAGGCCATGTCAGCTGTAGAGTGTGTCCTAAACCTAATCAGAACTGAGTTAGATACAGAGCAATATAGACATAGACAAGGAAGTCCACATGGAGGAAGGCAGACTCTATCTGTCTTGAATCTGCAAATCCAGGGACTCCAAGGATTACCGGCTGCTAGAAGCTGAAATAGAAAAAGAAAGGACTTCCTCCTGGAACCACATGCTGAATTTGGACCTCTAGCCTCCTGAACTTTGAGAAAA
>NW_004443944.1:3575372-3609596 GCF_000243295.1 Trichechus manatus latirostris
TGTGGGGTTGTTAACCAATGTCATAAAACAACATGTGTACTTCTGTTTCATGAGAAACTATTTGTTCTGTAAGCCTTCACCTGAAGTACAAGAAAAAAATAAATAAATAAACAAAGTTTAAAAAAAAAAATATGTGTTGTAAATCCTACCCCATATACCTGTGGTTAGAATCCCATTTGGGAATGGGTTTCTTTGTTATGTCGATGAGGCAGTATTAGTGTAAGGTGTTTCTCAAGTGAATCTCTTTTGAGATATAAAAACGATTAAACAAGCCAAGTGAGCAAGGAGAGATGGGGGAAGAGAGATGCCAAGCCACATGAAGATGGCCCAGGAGCAGAAGCTCAAAGAAACAAGGACCTTCCCCCAGAGCTGACAGAGAGAGCCTTCCCCTGGAGCCGGCACCCTGAATTCGAACTTCTGGCTTCCTGAACTGTGAGAAAATAAATTTTTGCTTTTTAAAGTCACCCATTTGCGGTATTTCTGTTATAGCAGCACTAGATAACTAAGACATCAACATATAGAATAAAAGCCTATATATCCTTACAGATCCTACAGACATGAAAAGGATAATAAGGAAATGTTGTAAAACAAGCTTATGCCAATAAATTTGACAACTTAGATGAAATGGAAAATACAACTTATGAAAATTAATACAAGAAGAAATAGAAAATCTGAATAGTCCCACTATTGACTTTCTGGGGTGACGAAAAGTGTTCTCCATCTTGATTGGGTTGATCTACATTGGTCAAAACTCATGGAATTCTACATTTAGGATCTGTGCATTTCACTGATGCAAATTTTACTTCGATGCTTTAAAATAAAAGTTAATGGAGATAAAACAGGTAGCATAGGGCCTGGCGAATCGTGGCAGCTCTGTGAATGAACAGGAGGTGTTGGTATCAGCAGAGTGGTACGGGACACAGATGAAAGGCCTAGACTTGTCCATAGCCCTGAGACAGAGGGCAGTTTCAGCAAACATGTGTGACTGTGACGTAGACAGACAGACTTTTGAAACTGCATCGGCTCCACATTTTTTGGTAATCAAAAGACAGCTCCTGGGAGATAGTGAAGAATGGACCATCGACCAAATAGATAAATGGACTTTGACAGGAGAGTGAAGCTATGTCATGGATTGAATTGTGTCTGCCCAAAATATGGGTCAACTTGGCTAGGTTATGATTCTCAGTATTGTATGATTGTCCACCATTTTGTCATCTGATGTGATTTTTCTATATTCTTGTAAATCCTACCTCTATGATGTTAATGAGGCAGGACTCAATCCTTAAGATTAGATTATGTCTTAAGTCAATTTCTTTTGAGATACAAAAGAGAGAATCAAGCAGAGAGAAGGGGTGGGGAGCTTCATACCACCAAGAAAGCAGCGCTGGGAGCAGAGCGTGACCTTTGGACTTGGGGTTCCTGCACTGGGAAGCTGCTAGACTAGGGGAAAATTATGACAAGGACCTTCTTCCAGAGCCGACTGAGGGAGAAAGTCTTCCCCTGGAGCTGGCACCCTGTGAGAGAATAAACTCCTGTTTGTTAAAGCCATCCACTTATGGTATTCCTATTATAGCAGCACTAGATGACTAAGACAGGCTAGAAAGACCTGTCCCTTCCTGGTGGTTAGACTCCTTGCAAAGGAACAAGTTCACACCAGCATCACACAGAACTCTGCAGCTCCCCACAGCCTGCTCAGGAGATGCACCCAAAGGCATGAGCAGGGTTAGGAGACTGAAGCACCATCACCTGGCAGCTTGCAGACAGAGGAGATGCCCTAAGGGGACCTCCATCCATCTAAGAACACACATCTTATATCCCTGTTGTGTGTGAAGCACAGGCGACACTTAGGACGCAACCATCTGAACAAATTCGACCCAACGAGCTTCATGTAATATGAATGTCACCACGACACGCTCCTCTCTACCGTCACGCACATCTGAACACATGTATCCTCTCCACCCTCTGGACGCTGTTCCCCGGGAGCCAATGATCCCATACATCTTTCATGTGCTTTCTAATCAGCCCTACAGATGTTTCCAACTGGCTGATATCCCAAAGGAGAGGGTCAGGGACAGGTCGTTCCACAGGCAGTAAGTAGCCCGAGGATTATGGCCAAGGGGAAGCACCAAGCATTGGAAACAGGCTACAATGCTCTAGAACCCACCTGGAAAGAATGGCATATTAGTGCCAGATGACTCAGAAGAGGTAATAGAATGTTGTCGAGTCAATTCCAAATCATACTGACCCCATGTGACAGTAGAACTGCCCCATAGGGTGTTCTTGGCTACAATCTTTATAGGAGCAGATTGCCAGGTCTTTTCTCCTGTGGAGCCACTGGTGGGTTGGAACCACCAACATTTCATTTAGCAGCTGAGTGCTTAACCATTGCACTACCAGTAAACAAAACAAAACAAAAAAACCAGCCAAACCCTTTGATATTGAGTTGCTCCCAACTCATGGCAACCCCATGTGTTACAGAGTACAACTACTCCATAAGATTTTCTTGGCTGTAATTTTTATGGAAGCAGATTGCCAGGCCTTTCTTCCATGGTGCTGCTGGGAACTTTGAACCACTGACCTTTCAGTTAATCGTAGAGTGCAAATCACTTGTGCCACTCAGGGACCTGGTACCTTAATGTTGTTGTTAGGTGCTGCTGAGTCTATTTTTGACCCATAGCAACCCCATGTGTTACAGAATAGAATTGCCCTGTAGGGTTTTCTAGACTGTAAGCTTTACAGGGGCAGATTACCAGGTCTTTTCTCCAGTGGAGCCACTTGTGAGTTCTTGATTAGCAGCCAAGTGCTTAACCTCTGTGCCACCAGGGCTCAGTACCTTCATACTCCCTTACAGATGCACACCCATCATGGAGACCACGCTTCCCTTTGGAGGTGTAGACCCGTTACTTTGGGCGGCACTTCAGCGAAGGTGGCAACGCTGTTGTTGCACAGCAGCTGCTTGCTGCCCCCCAAGTTACACAAAAGGAAACCAAACAGAAACCAAACCCACTGCCGTCAAGTCAGTTCCGACTCAAAGAGACCCCACAGGACAGAGCAGAATGCCCCATAGGGTTTCCAAGGCTACAATCTTTACAGGAGCAGACTGCCACGTCCTCCTCCCTTGGAGCGGCTGGTGGATTCGAACCACGGACCTTTCAGTTAGCAGTTGAGTGCTTTGAAAATTGTATGTCCAGCACAAGGACAGCAGCTTTATTTTCATCCTCGGAGACTCTGACGGACTCCCGTAGAATGTGTCTGCTCAGCACATTCGGATCACCTGGGAAGTTCTGAAAACAACGGGCGGCTGGGCCTCACCCCTGAAGGTTCTAATTTAATTGAGCTCAATGGGCCCAGGCATGGCCATTCCTTAAAGACAGTAAAGGGGATTCTGGAACCTCTGGGTGGTACAAACGTTTAAGAAGCTCAGCTGCTAACTGAAAGGTTGGAAATTTGAGTCTACTCAGTGACACCTCAGAAGAAAGGCCTGGCAATCTACTTTAGACAAATCAGCCATTGAAAACCCTACGGAGCACAGTCCTACTCTGACACACATGGGGTGCCATGAGTTGACTCAATGACACCTGGTTTGAAAGGGTAGTCTAATGTGCAGCCAGGTTCAAAACTCAGCTGTATAGAGACCTCCATCCTGTGGCAGGAAGATCAAGGGACTGGGAATGAGTAGCTCTGGATTGGAGGCCAGGCTCCACCACTAAGTACCTGTGCTATCCAGAGCTTCCATTTCCCTGGGTCTCAATGCTCTTATCTGTGTAACATGGATTGCCTTGGTGGTTTTCAAACTTCTAGGAACTTGATTGTGCATCGAGATTTAAGAAAACAACAGCCCAGGGGGCCCAGCGTGGAGAGAAGATAAGAGCAGCCCTGATTAAGCCCTGTCTTCCCTCCTCCTTCCCCAGAGCTCAGGGCGCTGGAGGCATCCCTCGGGGATTGCGGCTCAGATGTCCCTTGCTGAAGCTCCAAGTGTCCTCCACTGCCGGACCCACCTTGTGAAACAGAGCAGCCCTCTGCAGCCCACCACACCTGGCCATTCACAGGGGCTCCAGTAAGGCCAGGCTGACCCCTCCTGCGCTAGGTGTTGCTGGCACTATGGCTGCTTAACTGTGGATGAGCAGAGGTTTCTCTGTTCTTCTTCCAGGGATACTCAGTAGTCTGGTGCTGCTATAATAGAAATCCCACAAGTGGGCAGCTTTAACAAACAGAAGTTTACTCTCTCACAGCTCAGGAGGCCAGAAGTCCAAATTCAGGGTGCCAACTCCCGGAGGGAGGCTTTCTGTCTATGTCGGCTCTGGCGGAAGGTCCTTGTCCTCATTCTTCCCCTGGTCTAGGAGCTTCTCAGCACAGGGACCCCTGGTTCAAAGGACGCGCTCAGCTCCTGGTGTTTTTTTCTTGGTGGCATGAGATCCGTCTCTTTTCTAGCTTCTCTCTTTTATGTCTCAAAAGAGATTGACTAAAGATACAGCTAATCCTGTAGATTGAGTCCGCCTCATTAACATAACTGCCTCTAATCCCGCTCATCAACATCATAAACCTGAAAAAAACGCGTTGCTGTCAAGTTGATTCCGACTCATGGTGACCCTAAGGGACAGAGTAGAACTGACCCACAGTGTTTCCAAGGAGAGGCTGGTGGATTCGAACTGCTGACTTAATCACTAAGCCACCAGGGTTTCCATTAACATCATAGAGGTTAGGATTTACAACAGATAGGAAAACTACATCAGATCACAACATGGTGGACAAGCACACAATACTGGGAATCATGGCCTGGCCAAGTTGATGCACATTTTTTGGGAATACAATTCAATCCATAACAGGTATACACAAGCCGTGCTTAGAGGGTGCTTAAGAAAAGAAGGGAGTTGGTTAGGAAGTTAAGGAAGTCAGAAAAGCAAGAAGGGGGCTTTCGGGCTAGCGGGAAAGGTAAGCTTGGCTCTGGCCCAGAGAAGTCGGGGATGAGACATTTTCCTCTGTGGTCCAGGAGAAAGCCAGCTGCTGTGGGGTCGACTCCGGTTCCTGGCAACTGCATATGTGTCTGAGTAGAACTGTGCTCCATAGGGTTTCCAATGTCTGATTTTTTGGAAGTAGATTGCCAGGCCTTTCTTCTGATGCACTTCTAGGAGGACTCAAACCTCCAGTCTTTTGGTTAACAGACGAGCACATTAACCATTTAAATCACCCAGGGATCCCTAAATCCATATGAGGGCTCAAGGCCTGGGAAGGGGACAGTGGCGCCCCCCGAGGCAGACACAGCGCTGTGCAAGGGCACAGGTTTGCCAGTGAAGGGGGGCTGGATTTCAGGCCCCTCTTGCTGCACCCCACTGGGGGAGGACCTTGGTCAATCTACCCCAAGCAGGCAGCCCCGTCAGAGCCCTGGGCACGTCCTCACAGATCCATCTACAGCACTTGCTTCAGTTGTCCACCGACACTCTCCTTGTGAGGTTCTCTGTTTAAAATCCCTCCCTCCCACTGGCTGCGGGCTCCTCCTGGGCACAGCCACAGGGAGACCCCGGGTGGTACAAATGGTTAAGCATGTGGCTACTAACATAAAGGCTGATGATTCAAACCCACCCAGAGGCACTTTGGAAGAAAGACTTGGTGATCTGCATCCAAAAAGTCCCAGCCATTGAAAACCCTAAGGAGCACACTTCCAGTCCGGCACACAAGGCTCACCATGAGTTGGGTCGACTAGATGGTCACTGGTTTGGTTTAGTGGTTATGTTACCAGCACAGTGCTTGGCTTGGGTAAGTGATCAGTCGATCACATGGAAGGAATAAGTGGCTGACGGAAGGACCCGTGGACAGCAGGGCATGGGGCAGAGTCTGAATGAGCTGTGACGGCGCGTTGGACCCCTTTTGGACTCAAAGGTTGGGGTGTGTTCCCAAGGGAGGCCACTTCCTCCCAAATTCACAGCAGTTGAGGAAAGAGTCCATATCACTTTGCTTCCAAGACCGGCCTTCACCCGCTGGCCACAGAGACCACCAGCAGAAAGATGTTCCGTGGACATGCTCACTGACAGGGCATACCAGTGTCATTTTAGATCTATGACATTTTAACATTATCAGTTAGAAGTAAATGTTCTTGTCTTACTATGAAAGGGGACCTGGTGGCGCAACGGTTAAGCACTCTGCTGTTAAGTGGAAGGTTGGAGATTCGAACTCACCTAGCTGCTCCATGGGAGAAAAGGCCTGGCGATCTGCTTCCCGTAAAGATTTCAGCCTTGGAATCCCTATGAGGCAGTTCTACTCTGTCACATAGGGTTGCTATGAGTCAGAAAGGACCCCAGTAGCGCACTGGTTAAGCGCTTGGCTGCTAACCGGAAGATGGGTGATTCGAACCCAGCAGCCCCTCCACAGGAGAAAGATGTGGCAGTCTGTTTCCGTAAAGATTATGGCCTTGGAAAGCTTATGGGGCAGGTCTACTGTCCTATAAGGTTGCTATGAGTTGGAAATGACTTGACAGCACCTAACAATGACAACAAGATTATTATGAAAATGAAACAGTGAGAATTTAAATAGAACAAAAAGATGAACATGCTCACAACACCCACGGGCCCGCAGCATCTTTGTAAAGATACAAATGCCCCGTGCTTTGCTCCCTGCTGGTCTTTCTTTACTGGCACACCTGCATTCACCTCATTCCACTGGGTGCATGTATTTATATACATTCATCTCCTTCTGCCTGAACTTATCTACCCAGTCTCCTACGGATGGGCAGGTGGGTGGCTATTACAAAGCATGCTGTAATAAACACTGTTAAACAGCCATCTTCACATACACACGCGAGCGTCTCTTTAGGGCACAAGACTAGGAGTAGAATTGCTGTCTGTTGTTGCGCACTCCTTTAAGTGAAATAACAGTAGACAAAACCTACATTTACAGACCCCTAGTTTGATGCACATGTTTGTGTGTGTATGTGTGTGCGTTTCTGTATACACCCACTTTGTTTCCTTTTTTTCACCGCAGGTTCTCACTCGAGGCACCCGAATCACAGCGCACTGCTAATGGCGTCCTCTGTCCCCGGGGACGAGGGTGGCGGCTCCTTCCTTGGGCTTGCCGGGACTGTTTCCACCTCCCTAAATGGTCTCAGTGTGCTTCCTCTCCATTTCATCCTCCACCAGGCCCTTAACACCTTCAACAATCACTCTGCTTCTTCCAGGACCTCTTGATCGTAAGCTTTCTTGCCCACCTTTCCTCAATAGAGTTCGGTTTCCAAAGGAGAACAATATCTCCACATGAAAAATGCTATCAGTTTCCAGAGGGGGCAGGTGGAGAAGAAAGGAGGAAAGCGACACGGAGCACTCGCGGGAGAAAGCTGGCATGAAAGGAGGAGAAAGGAGACTCGAGCTGAAAGGCACAGCAAGGCAGGGAGATGGGGTGTTTCTGAGATTGTGGGAACCTGTGCCGATTCAAGCAGAGCAGAGAGGACTCGGAGCAGGGGCCCAGAGACTGCTGGGGAGGGGTCTCTCACGCCTCGCATGACACGCGCCCCCAAGTCAGCTTCAGTGCTCCCCAGAAAGAGCTCAGGACTGTCTCTTCTGGAAGGTACCCTGACTCCTGCTACTGGAGTTAGCAGCCCTGGTTGAACATCATTCCCTCACTCATTCACTTACTCATTCACTCACTCACCCATTCATTCATTCATTCACTTACTCATTCACTCACCCACACATTCACTCATTCATTCATTTATTCACTCACTCATTCATTCACTCATCAAATGTACTACTATCCATGGAGCACCTGCTCTGTGTGGACCTTGCTCTAGAAGCTGAAATCGTTTGTCTGAAGAACGACGTGCACTAATGTGAGGACTCTTAAACTTTTCTCAGGCCTCTAGTTGTTTGGTGCCACCGAGCAGCTTTCAACTCACAGCGACCCCATGTGACAGAGTAGAGCTGCCCCACAGTGTTTTCTAGGCCGGTATCTTTATGGGAGCAGATCCCCAGGGTGTCTTAGATTATCCGGTGCTGCTGTAACAGAAATATCGCGAGTGATTGGTTGTAACAAACAGAAGTTTATTTTCTCACAGTTTAGGAGGCTACAAGACGGAATTCAGAGCACTGGCTCTAAGAGAAGCCTTTCTCTCTCTGTCGGCTCTGGAGGAAGGTCCGCGTCTCTTCAGCTTCTGCTTCCTGGTTCCTTGGAGATCGCCATGTGGCTTGGCATCTAGTATCTTCCTCCGTCTCAACTTACCGGCTAGCTTGTTTAATCTCCTTTATATCTCAAACGAGATTGACTCAAGATACACCCTACACTAATCCTGCCTCATTAATATAGCAAAGACAACCCATTCCCAAATGGGACTATAACCACAGGCATAGAGGTTAGGATTTACAACACATATTTCTGGAGGACACAATTCAATCGGTAACACCAGGTCTTTCTCCCTCAGAGCCGCCAGGTGGGTTTGAACTGCAGACCTTTTGTTTAGCAGCCGAGCACTTAACCATTGCACCAACAGGTCTTCTTCTCAGGCCTCTTAACCCAACCAGACCTGTTGCCATCAAGTTGATTTCAACTCTTAGCGATCCTATAGGACAGACTAGACTGCCCCATAGTGTTTCCAAGGCTGTAATCTTTACAGACGCAGACTGCCACGTCTTTCTCCAGCAGAGCAGCTGGTGGCTTTGAACTGCTGAGCTTCCAGTTAGCAGTAGAGCTCTTAACCGCTGCACCACCAACGTTCCTGGGCCTCTTCTCACCCACCCACTGCCGTCAAGTCGATTCTGACTCATAGCAGCCCAGTAGTGTTTCCAAGGCTGTAACTCTTTACGGAAGCAGACTACGACGTCTTTCTCCCTGCAAGCCCCTAGTGGCTTTGAACCACTGACCTTTCGATTAGCAGTCAACTGCTTTAACCACTGCACCACCAGGGCTCCTTAGGCCTCTTAGGTAGGGTAAATAGCAGATATGAGATTCTCTTGGGGAGTGGTGGGAAGAACAAGAGATTTAGAGTCAGGAAGACTGGAGTTCCCCTCACTCATTCTACACATTCTAGCCAGCACCTGCTCTGTGCACTGAGGGCCCAGAGGTGAACCTGCCCCTCCAGCTTCTGGTCCCTACATTGTAGCCTAGTAATCGGCACACAAGAGAACAATAAAGGCCGGATACACGCAAGCATGGAAAAAGCAAAGAGGAATGGGCAGAGAGTGACGGACCACCCCAAATGGGGCCACCAGGGAGGCTTCCAGGAGAGTGGCTTGGGGGCTGAGGACAGGATAACTAGAGAGAGCCACCCACAGGGCCATCTGAAAGAACATTCCAGAAACAGGGGACAGCAAGTGCACAGGCCCTGTCCCAGGAAGCAGAGCCCTAGCAGTGTGCTCATGTGAGTGACAGAGTGTGGCGAGTCGGAGCGAGAGGGGAAGAGAAGCGGAGGATGGAGAGAGAACAAGGCAGCAGGTGGGGGTAGCGTGAGGCCCTGCACGCTGGCCTGAGAACATGCTCTTTGGATTGAATTGTGCCCCTCCCTCAAAACATATGGTGAAGTCCCAACCCACGCTGTGCTTGAACGTGACCTTACTTGGAAAGAGTCTTTGAAGATGTTATCAGTTAACATAAGGTCATACTGGAGTAGGAAAAAAGAAATCATTGTCGTAAAGTCGATTCTGACTCACAGAGACCCTATAGGACAGAGTAGAACTGCCCTATAGGGTTTCCAAGGAGAGGTTGGTGGATTCAAACTACCAACCTTTTGGTTAGTAGTCAAATGCTTAACCACTGCACCATCAGGGCTCCACGGTGGAGTAGGAGTAGGCTGGATCCTAATCCAATCTGAGGGGTGTTCTTATAAAAGAGGAGAGGAGACACAGGGACACAGACAGAGCGAAGACAGCCAGGTAAAGATGGAGTAAGAGATGGGAGGATTCATCTGCAAACCAAGAAGCGCCAAGGATCACTGGCCACCACCAGAAACTACAGAGAGGCAAGGAATGATCCTCCCCTAGAGCCTCGGTAGGAAGCATGGCCCTGCAGACACCTTGATCTGAGACACCTAGCCTCCGCTCTGCAGGAGAAAGACCTGGTCATCTGCTTCCCTAATGATCACAACCTGGAAAACCGCATGGGGCAGTTCTACTCTGTCACACGGGATCGCCGTGAGTTGGAATCGACTCAGTGGCACCCAGCAATGACAGCCTCCCAAACTGTAAGAGAATGGATTTGTTTTGTTTTAAGCCACACAGTCTGGTATTTTGTTACAGCAGCCACGGGAAAACAGCCTTGCCTTCAGCTCTCAGTGATGGTCGGTTGGTGGAAGGAGTAGACAGGAGGCGAGTGGCCTTTCTCCAGGTCTAAAGGACACTCTGGCTGCAGTGCTGAGCATGGACACAGAGGCGGGTTTGCAGACACATATTGTCCCTGCTGCCATGTTGGTCTTGGACTCTGGAGGTATTTGCTTATTAAACGTACCTCCTCTTCCAGACAGGGAGATCCAAGGAGGTGCATGCATCCCATTCACCTGCATCCCAGCCCTCTGCACAGGGTTAGGTCCTGGAGAAGGTTTTGCTAAGGGAGGGAGAGAGGACAAAGGTGCAGTCTCCATGGAGTCAGAAGGGGGCCAAGTCCACAGCATTGCATTTATTTTCTAAATTCTGTTTCCACCTGTCTGCTGGCTCATGTGCTTATTCTGATCATGATAAAGTGATAGCTGTTCAGCCAATGCACAGTTCTGTTTTGAGGAGAGTCCAGCATATAGCAGGAGGAGCGATTGCCCAGACCTGGCACCTTAGAACTCAGCTCTAGTGAGCACATGAAAACTCAGTTTGACAAACACTTGTTAAGAAAGGCAGGATAGCTTGTAGGAGAAGATGGTATGACCCTTTGTCCTGAAGCACACCGTTTAATTTTGGGTGGGGGTGGGGGCTGCTGTCACACCATTACAGTGACCTTCATTTCTGTCTCCAAATGCACCAAGTGTCACAAACATGATGAGAGAAAACCCTGCTCCCCACTTTAGCCAAAAGGAAAGGCTGGGGATTTTATTTATTTATTTTGGCATGTGTGTTTGGTGGGAAATAGACACTAGTTATATGAGAATCCATCAGGGACCCTAAGGAAATCTGATAAAATTTCAGACCTTCTCTCAAAAACTGCAAGGAGCCCTGGTGGAGCAACGGTGAAGTGCTGGACTTCTAACCAAAAGGTTGGCAGTTCAAACCCACCCAGGGGCTCCGTGAGGGCGATCTGCTCCTGTAAAGATTCCAGCCTAGAAAACCCTATGGGGCAGTTCTGCTCTATCACATGGGTTCACCATGAATCTAAATGGACTCCACAGCACCTAACAACACTCAAAAATGCATAAAATAGACACACAATTTTACATAAAATTTCAGAAGGCCCTTGGAGCCCTTCCATGGGTCATGGTGGAGACCCATGCCTTTGGGACACCACTGTTCAGGCAGAAAATCCGCAGCAGCTGAGAGATCCACAGCA
Organism: Trichechus manatus latirostris; assembly: GCF_000243295.1. NCBI lineage: Eukaryota > Metazoa > Chordata > Mammalia > Sirenia > Trichechidae > Trichechus > Trichechus manatus. The sequence continues at coordinate 3,586,818 of NW_004443944.1, forward strand.
CCAGCACCCAGAAACACACTGTTCTCAGGTGGGAGGCGGGAGAGCAGGCTGCCTTGGCCAAACAGACCAGCCAAATATCAAGCTTGACTTTGGCTTTTGAGCTGCTTTAGAGGGCTGACCTCTTCGTTTAATGGAGAAATCCTCTGGCTCCTCTCTGGAAAGGCAAAAGCACACACCTTCACAGCAGAGCCTGAGTCCCTGGGCGAGGCTGTCTAAATTCCAGCTGCTGAGCTCCGCGTGGGTGTGTAGTATGTGTACTTGCCGACTGCAGACTGACAGCCCCACAGAGTAAATGGTCAGCTAAAGGAAAGTTCACAGCTCAGATCCACAGGGGCCGACTTAGAAAGACGAGATGTTCAATTTCCATAATGTACAACTGGCAATATGAGAGATTTATTCTTAATTCACAAGAGAGGTCAGAGGAGAGAGAACACAGAAGGCCAAGAGACAAATAAGCAAGGGAGGCCCACCATGTTTGGATCCTTTATTCTCTTTATGGTGGTCCCATATAGGTCCACACGTCCTTTGACACTTTTTCCTTCGCCAGGTGGAGACTAGCTCCCCTCCCGTTAAGTATGGGATGTACTTAGTGGTTTGCTTCTAACAAATAGAATGTGGAAAATGTCCAAGATGGGGCATAAGAGGTATGGCTTCCTCCTTACTCTGCCTCTTGATTTCCTCTCTCTTTCTCTCTATCTCTCTCGTGAAAGCCAGTTACCATATTGTAAGGATACTCAAGCAGCCTGATGGAGAAGCTCACTGTGGTGAGAGGTGGAGGCCCCATGCCTACAGCCGTGTGAGTGAGCCGCCATCTTGGAAGTGAACCCTCCAGCCCCAGCTGAACGTTCAGATGAAGCAGCCCCAGTCAGCATCCTGACTGCAACCTCATGGGAGACTCTGAGCCAGAACCACCAGCTCAGCTATTCTCACATTCTTGACCCACAGTATTTGTCAGCTAATGGATGTTGTTTGTTTAAAGCAACTGAATCTTGCACTAATTTTTTATACAACAGAAGACTAATACAGTCATAGAAGAGGGACTCTGTAGGATGAAGGGCCCTACATTTTCAGAACACTCTGTGCCAGGCCCCTTTCGAGAGGTTAGACAAATCATTTCTTTTTACCCCCATGACAACTATGCAATGCAAGTAGTATTATATCCAGTATTATTAGTATTATACTTGCAGACCTCAGTTAATTTCGTATCAGTGAAGGAGTCCTGGTGGCATGACTATTAAGCACTTGGCTTCTAACTGAAAGGTCAGCAGTTCAGACCCACCCAGTGGCTCCTTCAGAGAAAGACCTGGCAATTTTCTCCCATAAAGATTACAGCCTAGAAAACCCTATGGGGCAGTTCTACTCTCTCACATGGGGTTGCTGTGAGTCAGAATCAACTGGATGGCACACAACAACAACAACAAGGTGAGTCAGGCACTGCTAATTCCCAGAGGAGGAAACTGAAGCTTACTCCAGGTGTACACACAGTAAATGGCAGAACAGACACTCCCCTGGCCCAGCAGCCCCAGAACAGAGTTTGCATCCATAGCCTGATGTGCCACTGGCCCCTAGTTACCCCCGGAGTGAACCTCAGGAACTTACTGTCCACAGAAGGAGATGAGAGAGGGCAGGGCCAGACACCTGTGTGTTGTGAGGTATGTTTAGCAGCATCCCTGGTCTCCGCACACTAGACGCCAGTAGCACCTCTCCCAGTAGTAACGAACAAAAAAGTCTCCAGACATTACCAAACACCACCTGGGATGTAAAACCCCCCACACCCCGACTGAGAATCACTGAGAGAGAAGTAGTTTGAATTTCACAAAGTGACACACAAACTTCTGGAAGTTTCCACAAAGGCAGGCCACCTGTTATTCTCCTTGCTACAACTGATTTGAACTTGTAACAGTGCAAACTTTAACAACCCCCAAACCCAAGCTTTCCACCAGTTGCTGATAGCTCAGGGGCAGTTAAGACATGGTTTTGGGTAAAGAGAAACATAAAAGGCGGCAGATTATTTTTCTGTGTCGGGAGTCAATTCCTAGGAAACCCTCCATGTTTCAAATAATTCAACTGAACAAACACTCGAGACACTGAGCCAGGTACCCTTCCTAACTTCCTTTGCTCCTCAGAGCCACTTCCTATGACAGGATTTCCATACTTAAGTACTCCCACGACTTTTTTTTTTTTTAACCAGTCCTGTAATTAAGTATTCCTGTAGGTAATTATGGAGGTCCTTGGGTGTCACATGGGGTCACTATGAGTTGGAATTGACTTGATGGCAATGGATTTTGTTGCTGGCTTCTGGGTGGTGTAAACGGCTTATACTTGACTACTAACCTACTAACCCAGCAGCACTATGGAAGAAAGGCCTAGCAATCTGCTTCCCTAAAGATTACAGCTTAGAAAACCCTATGGAGCAGTTCTATGCTGTAACACGTGGGGTTGCCATGGGTGAGTAATTATGGGCTCACTGTCCACCTTTTGGTAGAATAAAAAGCCCAGGAGGGCAAGGACCCTGTCTTTCTGACTCATTTTTGTACATCCAGGTCTTGTCTGGCGTCTTGCACTTGTGAGCTCGTCAATAAATTGTTATTGTTGTTGGGTGCCATTGAGTCGATATCAACTCATGGTGCCCCCAAGTGACAGAGTAGAACTTCCCCACAGGGTTTTCTAGGCCACCCTGGTGGGACAGTGGTTAAAGAGCTCAGCTGCTAACCAAAAGATCAGCAGTTAGAATCTACCAGCTACTCTTTGGAAGCTCTATGGGGCAGTTCTACTCTGCCCTATAGGATCACTATGAGTCAGAATCAACTCGACAACAATGGGTTTTTTTGTTTATTTGTTTTGATCTTTAAGGGAGGAGACCACCAGATCTTTCTCCCACGGAGGCCCTAGGTGGGTTTGAACCATCAACCTTTTGGTAAGCAGCCAAGGGCTTAACCATTTCAATACCAGGCCTCCTTCCTCAATAAATACTGTTGAATAAATCTTTGTGTGTTAATCCTTTCAAGTACTTTCAAAAGTAATCAGAGCGACAATTAAAAATCTGTAAGCGCATACTCGTAAGTGACTCTCCAGTGAGTATTTGCAGAGAAGATGAGAGAGAAGCTCACAAATATAAAACCTGGGTAAAATTAGCTCAAAGCTAATGGCCATGTCATTGATTTTTGTCACTCTTAGTCTTTCCTCTTTTAGAAATAATAGTCATCACCTCTGGTAATCAAAAGTCTCCCTGGAAATTTAATGATTTGGGGGTATTGGTTGTTTTTGAAATAACACCTGCAGAACAATCATTAGAATCTTGATTAATTCTGTCTGACATGGGAAAAAAAATGCAATACATCTTTTAAAAAGCTGCAGGGTTTTTAGTGTGAATAATTTGCTGAAATTCTAAGAAGGGATTATGCTACTAAATATGCAACAGTACAAATATTAGAAGAGATTGTGTGTGTGTCTGTGTGTGTGTGCACAAAAAAGTAAACAGCTAGACTATCCCAGAGAAAAACCAGAAAACTCTTGGCATCTTGCAGAACATGAGATTCTCGTTTGTGTAAAAAAAAAAAAAAATGTTGCCATCAGGTTGATTCTGACTCACAGTGACCCTATAGGAAAGAGTAGAACTGCCCCATAGGTTTCCAAGGAGTGGCTGGTGAGTTCAAACTGCTGACCTTTTGGTTAGCAGCTGAACGCTTAACCACTGTGCCACCAGGGCTCCTCATCAGTTTAGGAACTCCCTAAATTCAGCAGATGGCTGAGGGAAGATTAGGGAGCACAGGGATTATTTTTACAGATCATAGAGAAGATGGATTTACTTTATTCCCTTAGCTCCTCGTAAAAAACTCAAAACCCCCTTAGCTCCTCGCAAAAAAACTCAAAACCCCCTTAGCTCCTCGCAAAAAACTCAAAACCAGGGATTTCATTATAAAGAGACCACCATGTATGAAAGAAATGAGTCTTGATTGGCTTCTCTATCACACACACACACACACACAACAGACATATAGACACAGACACACATATAAACACACATACCACACGTATATACACACACAGACACACACAGATACAAACATATAGTGACATATACATAAAAAACACACATATACAAAGACACACAGACACACACCACACAGACACATACAGACACATGCATGTGCACACACAAACACACATAGACAGACACACACACACACACACACACACACACTCAAGGATTGCAGACTCTGTGGCCAGACCCCCACTTACTAACCACAAGACATTAGGCAAGTAGGTAAAACTCTGTTTCCGCGTCCTCATCAAATTGGCTGCAAAAGACCTCTAAAATGTTGAAAAGCAAAGATGTCACTTTAAGGACGAAGGTGCCATGGTGTTTTCAATTGCCTCATATACATGCGAGAGCTGGACAATGAATAAGGAAGACTGAAGAAGAATTGATTCATTGGAATTATGGTGCTGGGGAAGAATACTGAATATACCGTAGACAGCCAGAAGAACAAACAAATCTGTCTTAGAAGAAACCACAGCCAGAATGCTCCTTAGAAGCGAGGATGGCGAGACTTCATCTTACGTACTTTGGACATGTTATCAGGAGGGATCAGTCCTGGGAGAAGGACATCAAGCTTGGCAAATTAGGGGGTCAGTGAAAAAGAGGAAGACCCCCAAGGAGATGGATTGACACAGTGGCTGCAACAATGGTCTCAAGCATAACAATGATTATGAGGATGGCGCAGGACCTGGCAGTGTTTTGTTCTATTGTACATAGGGTCGCTATGAGTCGGAACCTAACAACAACAACAACATCAGTAAATGGGTGTGATCATTGCCCCATCCTCATTGGGTTTTTAATGAGATAAGAAATTTAACATACATGGAGCGCTGAGAACAATGCTTAGCACATAGTAAAGGTTAGTTGTTATCACAATGATGGTTGCTATGTAGCCTCTCTACAAACATGTATTATATAACATACATATATGTACAAATACATATATGCATACACATACACATACAAGTGGTTAAGAGTGCAGGCTGCTAACCAAAAGGTCAACAGTTCAAATCCACCAGTTGCTCCTTGGAAACCCTGTGGGGCAGTTCTACTCTGTCCTGGAGGGTTGCTATGAGTCAGAGTCGACTCAATGGCAACGGGTTTGGGTTTTTTTTTTGTACACATACAGGTGTATATGTACACACACACCTCATTTTGGAACCAATGTGGCCACCTAACAAACAATATCAAACTGGAAGAACAAAAGACACCATCATTTCTGGGTGGTGTCCTTCACCAGAAGTTCTCCCAACTGTCTCATGACGTGCCTGGAATGACACTTATGAACTTAATGAAGGAGTCGTATCAGGAGGGGCCATTGGCTCCTGGACTCGACTCCTCCTCCTACCCCAAGGAGCCGAGGTACAAAAAGTACGAAGGGATACAGTTCTCTCCATCCAGGGGGCTGTAGGTTTGCGCAGATTCATCTTAATTAAGACAGATTCAGTTTCAATCAGAACACCGCTTCTTCATCCATTTCAAACAATGTAGAAGAAAGGCATGTAATTTTTTTTTTTTAATCACCAAATAAAGGCTGCAGGGAACAAGCATATGGCTGAAGCATATGATATTCTCCAATGCTGTGTAAAGGCAACCATATTTGGCAATAATCAAGGAAATTCACCAAAATGATACACCCACTCCATAGAGCTGCCATGTGTTTTGTTTACCTGGTGTGACGGTTAAGGTTGTGTGTCTGGGCCAAGCTTCTCAGTGGTTTGACAGTTATGATGTAGTCTGGCAGTCGTATGATGATGTGATCACCTCCATGATGGAATCTGCTGTAAAAGCCAACCAGCTGAAAGGGAGTTTCCTTGGGGATGTGGCCTGCATCTAATATAGGTGGACATTCTGGCAAAGCTCGCTGGCTTTTGCTCACTCTGAATCCTGCAGCTGGCTCCTGTTCATGTGACCTCTGGTTCTTGGTACTTGAGCTAGCAGCTTACCTGCAGATCTTGGCATTCATCAGCTCCTGTGGTCTGGATCTTGAGTTAGCCAGCATCTGCATCTACATGAGTTGGATGAAGCCTCCAGCCTGACCCATGGATTTGGGACTTTCCAGCCTCTACAACCTTGTTAGCCATTTTCTTGATATAAATCTCTCTATATATATATATTTATACACTTTACTGGTTTTGCTTCTCTGGAGAACCCAGCCTAAGACACCCAGAATGCGTTTGCATCCTCAACTTAAAAGGTGTGAGATTTGCTCCAGATCTTGTTGTTGTTAGATGCTGTTGATTCGATTCCGACTCATAGCAGCACCATACGACAGAGTAGCACTGCCCCATACGATTTCCTAGGTTGTAACCTTTACGGGAGAAGATTGCCAGGTCTATCTCCCTTGGAGCTGCTGGGCGGGTTGAAATAGCCAACCTTTCAGTTAGCAGCTGAGCGCTTAACTCTTGCACCACCAGGGCTCCTTTGCTCCAGATCTTAGAACTAATATTATTATCCCTCCTCCTCAGGGCAGATTCTCTGCAGTCTGGGCCCCTTAAGCTTGAAAATACACACTCTGTAACGCAGTCAGGTGAGTTAACATCCCACACAAATAATGTGGGAATGAGACCAACTCCCCACGTGTTTACAAGTATGCATCACCATCCTCAGCTCTCTCCCTTTCCACCCACTCGCCTGGTGCTGACTTGGTCCCCACGCCCTGGAGAAGGTCTGTTCCTCAGGGTGAGGGCAGCTGTGCATTTCAGAGAGGGGAGCCTCCAGTCAACCTCACTCAAGGCTCAGGCACCCGAGGGCTTCACCAGCCCAGGAACTTCCTACTCAGCATCCATGACTGGTCCCTGTGCTCACCCCCAGCCCCAGCCCCAGGTAGCCTGTGCTGCATCCATGATGACCTGACATGTTTGCTCACAGCTACATACACTTGCTTCCGGAGATGTTCACGGAGCACTCAGCAAGGAGCGTGGCCTTTGGGTGCAATCAAACCTCGCAAGGCAGAGCTCCCCATCTCGAAGATTCTGGAGCATCCACAACAGGAAAAGCACAGGATTTGCAGAGTGGATTGAGTGTTGAGGACATCCGCTGTGAGTGTGGTTTCCACAGGAAGTGGGGTTTCTCTAATGCGGAAGTTCCGGAAGTGCATTCCCAAAGACCAGGTGCAGGCTCTTTTCTGTTTCTCTTCTGACAAAAGCATGCCTTGGCTGGCCCGAGCCACTGGCACTGTGTAATTAAAACCCATGTATCTGGAAACACTATAGGTAGACGAGTTAGGAGGAGAGACAATGATGGTCTGCGCCAGCATGCTGGCTGCTGGGGGTGAAGATGCAGGAGGAGTTGCAAAATAGTAAAGAACTGAATCAACCAGACTTGGTGTTTGGTGAGGTAGGGGCCCTTCACCAGGTGAATAGTTAAACTTACTGTGGTACATCCATACCATGGAATATGACTCAGCCACACAACTACAGATACACGCGACGACTTGCATGAATCCAAGGAAATGTGCTGAGTGAAAAAAAAAAAAAAAGCAATACTGGATGATTCCGTTTATATAACCTCAACATATTAAAATTATAGAGACGGATACTGGGGCAGGCAGGGGAGGCAGGAGTCAGGGATGACCAAGCTCATGGCTTGAGCAATGGATGGTGGTGGAGCATTTCATGAGATGGGAGAAGCAGGTTGTAGTGTGTATTAGTTACCTATTGCTGCATAACAGATCACCCCATGATGTAATGGCCCAAAATAACAAACATTTATTATCTCACATTTTCTGTGGTTCAGGTATCCAAACACAGTTTAGGCAGGTGATCTTGACTCAAGTCTTTCATGACATTGTAGTCAAGCCAGGACTGTGGTCATCTCAATGTTCAACTGCAGCTGGAGATTCCACATCCACACTCACTCACGTTGCTGTCAGTAGCCTAAGAAGATTCACCTCCAAAATCACTCACTTCAGATCCTCACCACATGGACATCTCCATCAGCCCCCCGAGTACCCTCAGGACATGGCAACTGGAGATGGAGACATGGGGAGAAAGAGAAACAGAGACAGAGAGAGCAAGAGGCCGTGAGCAAGAAGGGACAAAGTCTATTTGTGATCTAACCTGCGAAGTGCCAGCCCATCACTTTGCCATAGTCTTTTCACTAGAGGTGAGTCACTAAATCCAGCCCACACTCAAGGGGAGTGACTACACATGAGCTTGAACACTAGGAGGTGGGATCAGAGGAATCATTCTCAAGGCTTCCCACCACACAGGGGAATGTCAAGTTCAGTTGTTGGCACTCTGTAGGATAAGCATCAGTGCACAGAACCGAGCACAGTCATGTTGTTGCTGTCAAGTTGATTCCGACACATAGCGACCCCATGTGACAGAGTAGAACTGCCCAATAGGCTTTCTAGACTGTAATTTTTACAGGAGCAGATTGCCAGAGATACTAAGAAATGACTTCTCCATTTGCTGAGAGTAACAACAATAATAATAATAAAAAAAGTAGCTTTTCCCTCCATCCCTGTTTCCTCTTTCACTGCTCTCTTCTCCCTTCCCCCAATCTACACTGGAAGCTATGAACAGTTTCCTAGAGTCAGCTGAAGTGCCAGATGTTTCCTGATGCACTGAACCAGCCATTCCTGAAAAAGAAGCAGGGTCAGCATCCCCACCTGCGGTGCCTCCCGTGTGCAAACCTCCTCCTGAACCTTCCTTTTCAAAGGCTCCCATGTCATCATAATCCACAAAGAAAGGCTCAACTGGAAAGGGGCAGACTGTGAATCGAAGAGGTGAAAGGGAAACACGAAGATCAGACTGGTAGCTGGAGGGGAGGCTGCCTTCTCCCGAAGAAGACAAAATACAAGGACTTAATCAAACACTTAAAATTCAGGTCAGGCTCCCGAGGGCCAGAGTAGACCATGTGCCCTGGCAGAAATGGGACCACGTAGCTCAACGGAAACAAGAATTGGAGCATGTCTGGGCTTTGGCTCATTTTAAGCACATGACATCAGGGAGCCCCACATGCCATTAAAGAACAATGACGCAGAAAGTTCTAGACTACAGCATGACCACCACCTTATTCATACCAAGGAGACCAAATGCAGATGGGAAGCGGGGCAGCCAGTTTCCAGGTTCTGTTTGGGCTCAACTCAACTTACACATTCAACCAGCAAATATGCACTGAGGGTGTCCATGTGCCAAGCCCTCAGCTCCGTGCATAGGGGGACTCTCAATGACTAAGGGTCGGTGTTCAGCCTCGAGATGCTTCCAGTCCAACGGGCAGGGAAGTGCTGTCCACTAATGACATCTAAACAAGACAGAAAGAGCACAGGGGCAGCACAGCTAAAACACCAGGGTGGTACAAAGAGGAGGGGGCATAAAGGAAAATTTTTAAATCAAATTTGTTCCAACTACACCATCACAACCATTGTGCTTTAAGAGAACTCTGCTAATAAAAATAAGGATATTGAGAAACCAGCTAGTTGCTGTTGAGTCCGATTCAAGGTGACTCCATGTGTGTCAGAAGAGAACTGTGCTCCACAGGGTTTCCATGGCTGACCTCTCAGTAGATTGCCACAGGCCCTTCTTCTGAAGTGCCTCTGGGTGGACTCAGACCTCCAACCTTTCGTGGGTAGCTGAGCACATTAACCATTTGCGCCACCCGGGGTGTATCAGGAGAATGGGGGCAGGTGTGACGGACTGCTGGAGGAAGTTACTGTATGACTCCCATTTTGCAGGAGAATTATGTTAACTGCCCCCATCAAGCAGCTGGTAAGCATGGAGCTGAGGTTCAAACCCTGGTTTATACCCTCCAGAGCCTGGTGCTGACCCCTATGTCATCAGGGAGTTGTGGGGGAGGGTCACAGTTGTGGTTAACTGTCTTGGATTACACTACTTTTTCCTACTGAAAGAGACCTAAAGTTTTACTCTGTGAGAAGGCTCTGTCCCCGCTGTAACCCTCTGGAAGAATTAAACCCTTCGGAAGAGCTGATTTTCTGGCTAAGCCAGCAGACCACTGAGAAGTGTGTGCAGGTCCAGTTGCCTCTATGACATTTCCCAGCCAGCAGAAGTGTTGTTGGGCACATCCACGCTTGGATAAACATGATTTGAGATGTGTCATCCCCAAATGTGCAGCCCTCACTTCTCTGTGGGGTGAGAGAGCCAGTCCTGGTGTGAAGCCAGGCTGTTCTTGTGTTGTTGGGTGCTGTCCAGTCAGTTCCGACTCATAGCTACCCCATGTGACAGAGTAGAACTGCCCCATAGGATTTTCTAGGCTGTAATCTTTCTGGAAGCAGATCGCCAAGTCTTTCTCCAAGGAGCCACTGGGTGGATTTGAACCACCAGCATTTCGGTTAGCAACCGAGCTCTTAACCATTGTGCCACCAGGGCTCCTTAAAGAAAAGAAGCAGCTGCAAATTCTCCCAGTGGTTCTCGATTGATGGGTAGACCAGAGACACCAAAGACCATCATTTTTTTCCCTAGGTACCTCATTGGCAGGATTATTTCCTAAATTTTATCTTTTAACTTAGTTATTCCACAGCCATCAAAGTCTTCTCAAGCACTTGTTAGAGATGGATTTTGTCTCAGAACAGAATTTCATGCTTCATTATCTTGCAAAGATTGTGACTGTTAGATAATCAATATTCACTTTTTTAAAAATTATTTAAATGGGGGCATTGGGGAAAAAGAGACATTGTAAAAACAGGAAGTTGTTTCCATCACGGACAGATTCAGAGTGTTACTGAAGTTAGAGCTGTCCCATTTCTGAAGTTGGTAACGAATGTTTATTAAACAAAGGTAGGAATTGAAAATTCAGAATATACTTTCCATAGTTAGTATTTTAAAGTTGTGCGATTTAAGCCCCGTTTTAAAGAATGATTTGCCATACTGTAATTCCCGCCATAAAATCTCGCCTGTAAAAAAATACATTAGTGCACTCTGAATGTGCTCCAGAATGTGAATTACTAAGTGCTGATGAATAATTTTGAATAATGTGACTGCTTTCACCATTGAGTGGAAAATTAAGATGGTAGTAGGGCTCTATTTAGAAATGATTGGTTTGGAAGAGCAAAACTAACAGCTGCCTGGCCTGCTTGAAACGATGGTGGATCCAAAGCAGAGCAGAAACTGGGACTCGCAGGTTTTCATGCTAAAATGTTTCTACTGTGGAGAATTCTTTTTCTTTCCAGTGAGTTCGAATTACAGGTTCCTTGGAAATTGCTGGGAAAAGGACGGGAACTGTACAGCAGTGGTGTGAGGCAGTGTCCACGGAAGTGAGCCGCCTTGCTTGCATAAACTACTGCAATGGCATCTTCTGGGTGGGGGGAAACAGGACCCCGGCACCAAAGCTTGTGGACTACCGACTGCTAGCTCGGGGAGGCCTAATGACTCGGGTTTCTCCAGGAACGGAGGGTTTCCTGGGACGTCTGACTTTAAGCGCTAATACCAGGAGTGTTGGTCCCCTAAATGATGATGATAACGATAGTGATGATGGGGTCGTGATTGTTATACTACTACTACTAATATTAGTTAAATTTGCATGACATTTGCTATGGGCCAGCCCAGTTCTAAACTGTTATGGATTGAATTGTGTCCCCCTAAAAGTACGTGTTACAAATCCTAACCCCTATTCCTGTGGACTCATATAGGTTGCTATGAGTCGGAATGGACTAGAGGCATACAACAACAGCAAAATACCCGTGGATGTGATCCCATTTGGGAATGAGGTTTTCTTTCTTATGTTAATGAGACCATATCATGGAGGATGTGTCTTAAGCCTTATATCTTAACCACTTTTTTTGAGATATAAAAGGAACAGATTAGTCACAGAAGCAAGGATGAATGGGGGAAGATAGACGCCACCTGGAGATCTCCGAGGAACGCCCAGAAGAACTCTAGAGAAGCTGAGACGGAGACTCTCCCCTGGAGTGGACAGAGACAGCCTTCCCCTACAGCCGCTGCCCTGAATTCAGACTTCCAGCCTCCTAAACTGTGAGAAAATAAATTTCTGTTCCTGAAAACTGCCCCCTTGTGTGTTTCTGTCACAGCAGCACTAAGAGACCACAACGTAAACACTCACAAACATTACCCCTTCGACCCTCACAACAACCTCACACAGCAGGTGCTATCATCCCCATTCAGCTAATAAAGACAAGGAGGCTCAGGTAAGTCAAACAACTTCTCCGAAGTCACACACTTAGTAAGTGAGGGGCGTTGGTTCAAGCCCTGCCTGGGCTCAACATCCAGACTTCTGACCACTGTGCTAATACCCAAACCAGCAAGAACAGCAATCATTTCTCAAATGCTTAGTATGAACCAGATGTTACCTTGGGAGCTTGACATACTGGATCTTTTTTAGTCTTCACAAATGTTGTGGGAGGTGGGTGTTTACACCTCCATTTTACAGATGAGGAGGAGGCTGGGGGTCTGGGAGGAGAGATATTCTGGCCGAAGTGGCTCAACCCCGAATCCACAATCAGGGATGGAGTACCCTGTAAGCCAGGTACATCTGGGCTTACTTGTGCTTACTTTCTTTCTAATATGCAGTGCACTATTTCACCTGATTTTCACCACATCAAAGATGTAGTGGAAAACTCATGTGAAATCGTGCACTACAGGTTAGTAAGTAAACACAGTTAAGCCCTCGAGTATCTTGCTTACTGATTAATCCACCCCTGTCCACAAAAGCTCGGAGGCTAACCAAAAGGTGGGCAGTTCGAATTCACCAGGCGCTCCTTGAAAACCCGATGGGACAGTTCTACTCTGTCCTATAGGGCTGCTGTGAGTCGGAATCAACTAGATCAGAATCCACCTCTCAGGGTCTCTAACACCAGGGCCTTCCCACCTCACCACTCGGCCTCCCTAACGAAGCTTTCCAGGTCTGAACTTTCCTACTCATGGAGCACTGGTGTCACACAGCCCGGTGGGGAAATTTAACCCTGATAGACTTGGACCTATGGAAGACTTCTCCAGGCTCACTCATAACTGCCGAGCTCCATGGGCTCTCGGGACTGGGAATGCATGAGAAACCAGGATCTCAAGCTGTTTATAAACTCACCGCTGCTCTTCAGCATCCCTCAGATCAGTTTCCTACTTGCTGCCAATTGTCTAAGGAGCTCTGGTGGCACAACGGTTAAGTGCTCAGCTACTAACCGAAAGGTTGGCGGTTCGAAACCACCCAGGGACTCCATGAGAGCAAGACCCGGTGATCTGCTCCCTAGGTATCACAGCCTAGAAAGCCCTATGGGGCAGTTCTACTCCGTCACAGGGGGTCTTTATGAGTTGGAATTGACTCCACAGCACCGGACGACAATAAGTCAACCGTCTGGCATTTACTGTATGTACAGGCTTAAAACCTGAACGTGCAGAGTCTTCTGTGTGGAAACAGACTGGCCTGCCCAAGGAGTTTCCTGCCTCTCACGTGCTGCGTCAAACCATGTAAAAATTGTCTTTGAAACTCTACTTAAGGATCCTCTGAGAGTACACTGGGGCAGAGACCAGGTTCAGGATGATGGAAATGCTGCCTGTCTGGAGACTGAGGTATTGGAATAAAGTCTTAGTTCAACAGTCCTCACTTTATGGCCCATTGACTTCTCCCCAAAGAGGAGGCTGCAAAGTAATCTGAAAGGGCAAAACTATCCCACTGCCTTTTTCTCTGTGTTGGCATTTCCAGGGATGGGCAAAGGCAATGGTGTGAGAAGTCGCAGGAGCCCGAGCACAGATCAAGGCTGTGCCACCCACCGTGCTGGTGGTGCTTGCTCTCTTCCCCATCACCTTCTCACGAGGAACCACAACACAAAAGCCAGTTTCATTTAAAACAATGTTCTTGTAAAGCAGTTGTTGTTAGTTGCCGGCCACTAATGATAACAAGGCAGAAACAACACAGGGGGAGGCTCCGATAAGACCCCAGGGAGACGCTAAGAGCAGAGGGCATAAAGTAAAAATTCTAAATCAAATTAGTTCTGATTAAACCATCACAACCATTATTCTTTAAGAGAACTGGGCTAATCAAAATATTACCAATACTGAATAACAAACCAGTGGCCATCAGTCAACTCTGACTCATGGCGGCCCCATGTGTGCAGAGTAGAACTGTGCTCCATAGGGTTTTCAAGGCTGTGACCTTTAGGAAGCAGATCACCAGCCCTTTCTTCTGAAGCTCCTCTAGGTGAGTTGGAACCACCAACCCTTCGCAGTTAGTAGAAGAGTGCTTAACTGTTGATGCCACCCGTCACCCACTGGTAAAGCAGTGAAATGTAGTAACTGTCAAACTTAATGCCCTAAGGCAAGGTGTGGGCAGGGCTGTGTTCCTTCTGTGGGCTTCTGGGGAGAATCTGTTTCCTTGCCTTTTCCAGCTCCTGGAGGCCGCCTGTTTCCTTGGGTCACAGCCCCTTCCTCTATCTCAAAACCAGCCATGGCCAGTCCTGTCTTACATCACATCTCTCTGACCCTCTTCTGTCCATGAATCTCCCTCTGATCCAGCCAGGATAGACTCTGTGACTTTAACTGTGTCCACCTGGACAGCCCAGGGCACTCTCCCTATTTCAAGGTCAGCTGATAAAAAAACCCATTGCCATTGAGTGGATTCGAACTCATAGGCACCTTATAGAACGTCAGCTGGTTAACAATCTTTATTCCATCTGCAAACTTGGTTCCTCTTTGTCACATAACATAACATATTCATAGGTTCTTGGGAGTAAGACTAGGACATCTTTAACCAAAAACCAATCTCACTGCCCTCGAGTTGATTCTGACTCCTAGCTACCCTATAAGACAGAGTAGAACTGACCCATACGGTTTCCAAAGCTGTGATCTTCGCGGAAGCAGACTGCCACTTCTTTCTCCAGCAGAGTGATGTGATGTGTTTGAACTGCCAGCTTTTCGGTTAGCAGCCAAGCACTTTAATCAGTGTGCCACCAGGACTCCTTGGGCATCTTTAGGGGAAGCATTGTTCTGCTTGCTACATCCAGTATCTGTGTAAAATACTGTGGATCTCCTCAGAGAATGTCAGCGGGCAGAAGTGAAATTAAGAAGAACAGTGACAAGGTGGGAGGCTACAGTGGCTTGAACTAGGACAGGGGCTGTTGTAGGAACAGGACGTCTGAATGAACAGGAGATAAAATTGGGAGAGAGAGCTGACAGAATAGACATGGGGACAAGATGACCCCTAACTGTGTGGTCTGAGCAACAGAATAGATGGCAATGCCATTTGTGGAGGAGCAGGAGGGAGACAGGGTGAGAGGGTGCTGAGCACAGTTCATGTCGCTCATACTGCACTGCAGTGGCAGCACTAAGGGAGGGCAGGGGTGCAGACCACACTGGGTGACACTGTCAGAGGGGGTGACACCAAAATGACTGTGTATAAAAATATTCCTGTAGTTAGTTGTAAAAACAAACACACTTTTGGTAAGCCCAGTTTGCACATATTAATATACCTATAAAGCTAAAACTCTACGCTAATTTACTTTTTGAACATTCTAATGCGCTCTGGTCAAAGCTGTCATTATTTCCTAATTACAGTAACGTTTTAAATCATTGATTTTGTCTGCATGCACTACAAGCGCATTGCTGTTGGTGTTTTTATAGTCTCTGATTTTGTCAAATTTTCCTGTGTTTTAGCTACAGTATTGTGGTAGTTAGTATTTGTGAACTTACATCACTAACTTTTTTGAGAATTAAATAATAACTCAAGGAAAAGGAGTGATATACGGGAATTATGATTTGTGAGTAACATTAGTACAAAAAACATTTCTAAGGATTCTGTATGGTCTGGTACAGGAGGAGGTTCATGGGAGGAGTGACACCATGAGTTACCACACTAGGTGACACCAACCCTAGGGATGTCACTGTTTAATTGACATACCAGTTACCCATTGGGCCTACCCAATACTAAACCCATTGTCACTGAGTTGATTCTGACTCACAGGGACCCTATAGGACAGAGTAGAAGTGCCCCATAGTGTTTCCACTGCTGTAATCTTTGTGGAAGCGGGCTGCCACATCTTTCTCCCACAAAGAAGCTGGTGGATTGAAACTATCGTCCTTCTTGTTAGCAGCTGAGTGCTTAACCACTGTGCCACCAATGCTCCTATTAGGTTTAGGGAGAATATTAATTCTACAAAACTAATAAGCAAATTTAGCAAAGTCACAGGATACGAGGTCAATACATAAAAATCAATTGTATGTAGCAGCAAACAATTAAAAAATAGAATATTAACTTAAAAATATTCCAATTACAATGACAAAATGTTTATAAATAAATTTAATAGCGATGTGCAAGACTTCTACCATGAAAGCTAACAAATATTGCTGGGAGAAATTAAAGAAGTCCCAAAAAATTTGAAAGGTATATAATGTACATGGATTGGAAGACTTGATAATGTTTAGATATCAGTTCTATCCAAATTGATCTATAGATTCAATGCAATCCCAAACATAACCACACAAAGCTTTCTTGTAAAAATTCATAAGCTGATTTTCAAACTACTATGCACATATGAAGGACTTAGAATATCCAAAGGAACCTTGAAAGACACAAACAGTGTTGGAGGGTTTACGTCTGACGTCAAGACAATAATCAAGATGTGGATTGGCATAAGGAGTGACACTTAGACCGATGGACAGAATAAAGAGTCCAGAGCTCCTAAAAGTCAATAATGAAAAGACAATCAACCCAACTAAAAATGGGCAAAATATTTTAAAGCACTTCACAAACAAAGATATATGAGTAGTCAACGAGCACAACACCATTAGATGTTAAGAAAATGCAAATTAAAATCCCACTGTAAAAAGACCAGATCCCCTCAAAATGACTAAATTAAAAAAGACTGACAACACCAAATGTTGACAAGTAGGTGGAGCAACTGGAACTCTCACACATTGTTGTAGGAGTTTCTTATAAAGTTGAACGTCCACTTGTCCTATGACCCAGCCATTCCACTTCTAGGACTTCTGAACCTGAGAGAAATAAAAAACATGCCCACAAAAAACTTAAACACAATTGTTCACAGCATGTTTATTCACAAAAAACCAAAAAACTGGAAAAAACTCTAATTGTCAATCAACAAGAGAATCAATGAACAAACTGTAGTCTAGCTATATGATAATCACTTGTTGTGTCCCCTCCAGTTGATTCTGACTCATGGGCTGTAATCTTTATGGGAGCAGATTGCCATGTCTTTTCTCCCTAGGAGTCATTTGGCGGGTTTGTACCGTCGACCTTCCAGTTAGCAGCCCAATGCTTAGCCATTGGACCACCAGGGCTCCTTCCTATTATGACCACTATTGAGCAATCACAATGAACAGACTGGGCGAACAGCATGGGTGAATCTTGACACCATTATGCAGAGAGAAAGCAACCTACACAAAAGGACACATACTCCAGGTTTCCATTTATGTCATGTTTAGAGCAAGAAAATAACTAGAAAGGCTGTGTGGAGAGGGGAGAGTGGAAATTGCCTGGAAAGGGCATGGCAAAACTCTCTGTGGTGACCAGAATGTTCTGCATCTAGACAGGGGTTTGGGTTAAAGAAATTAAGGAGTCCTAAATAATTTGAAAGGTATATTGTACATGGATTGGAAGACTTGATAATGTTTACATATCAGTTCTTTCCAACTGATCAATAGATTCAATGAAATCCCAATCATAAGCACACAAAACTTTTTTTGTAGAAACTCATAAGCTAATTTTAAAATCCATATGCATACCTGAAGGGCTTAGAATATCCAAAGCAACCTTGAATTCATGGAACAATAGGCTTAAAATTTATTCTGATTGTATGTAAATTTTATCCGAATAGAGAAAAAGAAACTGTAAACAAATAACTCTCATTTAGGATATATATGTTGAAGTATTTAGAGGAAGTGAGCAAATATCTGCAGCTTTCGTTGAAATGCATAAACCACATGATGGATTGATGCTTGGAGAGAAGAATGATGGAAGGATGAATATGTGATAAAACAAGAACAGTAAAATCTAACGGAAACACCTGGGTGGTGTATACAGGTAGTCACTGTAAAATTCCTTGAGCTGTGCAGCACGATTAAATTGTTTCATAATAAAATGTTGGAGGGAAAAAGAAATAGTGACTGAGTACATGCCAAGTTCAGGGTGCCATGCTGGGCCTGCTCTGCCAGCCACACTGGCTCTGCTCACAGTGGTCCTTAGCTCCCAGCTCTCCAGAGAGGCTCTGAAGCCTGGACCAGGGGAGGGGGGCTTCTGTGCCTCAGCAGCATTGCCCATGCCCTGTCTCCTCTCTCTCTCTGTCTCTCTCTCTCTATGTCTCTATCTCTGTCTTTCTGTCTGTCTCTTTCTGTCTTCCTTTTTCCCTCTATCTCCCTCTCTCTTTATCTCTCTCTCTCTCTGTCCCTTTCTCTGTCTCTCTGTCACTCTCTCTATCTACTTACTGTCATGTCCTGAGAGGACTCAGGCTCGTTCACTAACAAGCCTGTACAGCTCTGGCCCATCCTCTCTCAGAGGGGTGCAAACCCAAGCCAGGCAGGCGAGATTTGGGAGATTCGCAGACAACGAGAGCGTGGGCTCTGGACTCCAACCTCCTGGGTTGCAGGCCTGGTTTCATTTCGGACTAGCTGGGCAACCTTTGGCAAGTTACTTGAGATCTCAGTGACAGTCTCCTCACCTGTAAAATGTGCACACTGTGCCTTCCTCTAGGGTTGTCCTCAGGAACACACAGATCAGTGCGTAAATACTTACGGCAATGAGAGCACATGTTTTAAATAGTAGTGTCTTCATTATATTATTATTATTATCTCTCCGTGACCCTCATTTCTGCCCTCTTTCATCTCTGACACCAGGACACACAATGACAACCTCAGCTCCCTCAGCCAATAACCCAGTCCCCATGCAGGCAGTGGTGGGACGTGGGACGTGGGACGAGGTCCCCAGGTTGGGGGGGGCAGCAGCGAGGGGGCCTTAAGGATGGTATAAGGACCATGACTTCCGCCCCCCAGAAAGCTTTGAGCTGAGTGGCATAGTGATCTGACCCATGATTTTAAAATGTTGGCTCCAGCTGGTGTGGAGGTGACTGCAGGGGTGAGAATGGCAGCAGGCAGCTCAGGTTGGACGCTGTTGCAGGAGACGACCTTGGCAGAGGGGAGGATGTGAAGGTGGTGAGAGGAGGCGGAGCTTTGGGTTAACTGTGGATTCTGGAACAACGGTACGTGCAAAAGAGTCGGTTCTGTGCATTTCACGGGCCTTTCCATTTCTAAATGGCCCAGTCTGAATTCCTGATCATCCCTGATCCACCCCGTCTTCTCTTCTCAGTAAATGTGGACTCCCTTCAATTGCTCAAACTGAATCTTTGGGGTCGTTCCACATCCGCCTTTCTCTCATATCTATCATGGTGAAAATAAGTTAACTACACCAACATGCATCAATCTAGATTAATTTTGCAATCATATTCTGCAAAGAAAAACAAACAAACCAAGCTGCAGAACAACATCTATATGTCTGATCTCATTTATAGAAAAACAAACATCGTATTGTTTAGGGAGGCATACATATGTGATAACCTATAAAGAAATGCAGAAAATAGTAAATATGAAATTATGGATAAAGGGAGAAAAAGGATACAGTTTGGAAAGGATGTTCACAGGCTTGAAGATGTTTGTTATTGTTAGTTGTGGTCAAGTCAACTTTGACTCATGGTGACACCTTGTGCATCAAAGTAGAACTGTCCTCTGTAGGGTTTCCAGTGGCTGATTTTTCAGAAGTAGATCATCAGGCCTTTCTTCCAAGGCACCTCTGGGTGGACTTGAACCTCCAACTTTCAGTTAGTAGTGGAGCACTTAACCATATGCACCACCTACACAGCCCTCGCACATCTGTCAGTTTGTCGTACTGTGGGGGCTTGTGCGTTGCTGTGATGCTGGAAGCTATGCCGCTGGTATTCAAATACCAGCAGGGCCACCCATGGAGGACAGATTTCAGCTGAGCTTCCAGACTAAGACAGACCAGGAAGAAGGACCCAGCTGGCGGGTCTACTTCTAAAAATAATTAGCCAGTGAAAACCTTATAAATAGCAGCAGAACATTGTCTGATACAGTGCCGGAAGATGAGCCCCTCAGATCGGAAGGCACTCAAGATACAACTGAGGAAGAAATGCCTCCTCAAAGTAGAGTTAACGTTAATGATGTGGATGAAGTTGCGCTTTTGAGATCTTCATTTGCTGGTGTGGCATGACTCAAAATGAGAAGAAACAGCTGCAAATATCCATTAATAATTGGAACATGGGATATATGAAGTATGAATCTAGGAAAATTGGAAATCGTCAAAAATGAAACGGAACACATAAACATCCCTAGCCTAGGCATTAGTGAACTGAAATGGACTGGTATTTGTCATTTTGAATCAGACAATCATATGGTCTACTACGCGGGGAATGACGACTTGAAGAGGAATGGCATTGCATTTATCATCAAAAAGAACATTTCAAGATCTATCCTGAAGTACAACACTGTCGGTGATAGGATAATATCCATACGCCTACAAGGAAGACCAGTTAATACAACTATTACTCAAATTTATGCACCAGCCACTAGGGTCAAAGATGAAGACATTGAAGACTTTTACCAACTTTTGCAGCCTGAAATTGATCGAACATGCAGTCAGGATGCACTGATAATTACTGGTGATAGGAATGGGAAAGATGGAAACAAAGAAGAAGGATCGACAGTTGGAAAATATGGCCTTGGTGATAGAAACAATGCCAGAGATCACATGATAGAATTCTGCAAGACCAACGACTTCTTCTTTGCAAATACCTTTTTTCACCAATGTAAATGACAACTATACACATGAACCTCACCAGAGGGAATACACAGGAATTACATCGACTACGTCTGTGGAAAGAAAAGATGGAAAAGCACAATATCCTCAGTCAGAACAAGGCCAGGGGTCAACTGCAGATCAGACTATCAATTACTCATATGCAAGTTCAAGTTGAAACTGAAGAAAATTAGAACAAGTCCATGAGAGCCAAAGTACTACCTTGAGTATATTCCACCTGAATTCAGAGACCACCTCAAGAATAGATTTGATGCATTGAACACTAATGATAGAAGACCAGACGAGTTGTGGAATGACATCAAGGACATTACACATGAAGAAAGCAAGAGATCGTTAAAAAGACAGGAAAGAAAGAAAAGACCTTAATGGATGTCAGAAGAGACTCTGAAACTTGCTCTTGAACATCAAGTAGCTAAAGCAAAAGGAAAAAATGATGAAGTCAAAGAACTGAACAGAAGATTTCAAAGAGTGGCTCAAGAGACTAAGTAAAATATTATGACGACATGTGCAAAAAGCTGGAGATAGAAAACCAAAACGGAAGAACACCCTCAGCATTTCTCAAGCTGAAAGAACTGAAGAAAAAATTCAAGCCTCAAGTTGCAATACTGAAGGATTCTACCGGGAAAATATTAAACGAAGCAGGAAACATAAAAAGAAGATGGAAGAGTTACTATACCAAAAAGAATTTGTCGACATTTCAGAAGGTAACATATGATCAGAAACCGATAGTACTTAAGAAAGAAGTCCAAGCTGCACTAAAGGCACTGGCAAAAAATTAGGCTCCGGGAATTGACAGAATACCAATCAAGATGTTTCAACAAACAGATGCAGAGCTGGAAGTGCTGACTCGTCTATGCCAAGAAATTTGGAAGACAGCTATCTGGCCAACCGACTGGAAGAGATCCATATTTATGCCTAGTCCCAAGGTGATCCAACCAAATGCAGAAATTATTGAACAAAATCATTAATATAACATGCAAGCAAAATTTTCCTGAAGATCATTCAAAAGCAGCTGCAGCAGTATATCCACAGGGAACTCCCAGAAATTCAAGCCAGATTTAGAAGAGGATGTGGAACCAAGGATATCATTGCTGATGTCAGATAGATCCTGGCTGAAAGCAGAGAATATCTGAAGATGTTTACCTGTGCTTTATTGACTATGCTAAAGCATTCGACTGTGGATCATAACAAATTATGGATAACACTGTGGAAAATGGGAATTCTGGAACATTAATTGTGCTCATGAGGAATCTGTGCATGAATCAAGAGGCAGTCGCTCAAACAGAACAAGGGGATGCTTAAAGTCAGAAAAGGTGCATCAGGGTTGTATCCTTTCACCATATCTATTCAATCTGTATGTTGAGCAAATAATTCGAGACCTGGACTATATGAAGCAGAACGGTGCATCAAGATTAGAGGAAGTCTCATTAACAACCTGTGATATGCAGATGACACAACCTTGCTTGCTGAAAGTGAAGAGGACTTAAAGCACTTACTGATGAGGATCAAAGACCACAGCCTTCTGTATGGCTTATGCCTTAACATAAAGAAAACAAAAATCCTCACAACTGGTAAGCAACATCATGATAAATGGAGAAAAGATAGAAGTTGTCAAATATTTCTTTTTACTTGGATCCATAATCAACACCCCTGAAAGCAGCAGTCAAGAAGTCCAAAGGTGCATTGCACTGGGCAAATCAGCTGCAAAAGACCACTTAGAAGTGTTGAAAAGCAAAGATGTCACCTTGAGGACTAAGGTGTGCCTGACCCAAGCCATGGTGTTTTCAATCACACATATGCATGCGAAAGCTGAACAATGAATAAGGAAGAAATAGAAGAGTTGATGCCTTTGAATTGTGGTGTAGGCGAAGAATATTTAATATACCATGAACTATCAAAAAAGTGAACAAATCTGTCTTGGAAGAAATACAACCAGGGGCTGTGGGGCTACGTTCGGGTGTGCGGCTCCTTCCGGGTCTGGTCTGCTG